>NC_141615.1:31227674-31529237 GCF_047967505.1 Dipteris shenzhenensis
ACTTTGCAGCTATGGTTTGGGACCCATTGCTCGCTTCTTGTACTCTTGTCCAAGAGTTGCCAAAACTTTTTTCCTTTGTTTGAAAGGGGTTGAGAAGAAGCCCCCTCTATTCTGTTGGAGAGCCCCCACAAAACCACACACTTTCCCTTTTTAGAGCTCCTCAATCCAAGCTACGGATCTCAAGTTATGGCCATGGGGATCTCCATGGACATAACATGTGCTTTACAACTCCAATCAAGGAGTTGCAAAAGGAAAGAGTGTGTAACTTTTTATGATCTATTCAATGAGATTATTTTACTTTAACAAAATATTTTAATTTATATTACTATATTTCATATTATAATTACTATGGTATTTATTTAGTAATATATTTACTAAGGCATTTACTATAGACTTATACAAATGATGCACTATCAACTTATAGACATTAATGGTTTATAGCTTTATTTCATAGAATTTATTCATTAAAAAATTATTTACATAAGTAAATTTTAATCTACTCAAATAAGAAATAACTTTATTTCACAAAATTCATTCACGTACACTTTTTTCACATAAGAAATAAACTAGTATTTATTCACATAAGAGAATTACAATTACAACCCAAACAATTTGCTTATATATTTTTTCACAAAAGAAAGAACATAAACAATCACATTTCACACAAATAACTTAAACTTATATAAATAAATACATCTTTTACAATTTACACAAGAGATGAGGATCTCAAACAAGAGATCCTAAGAACTCTAACAAATAAAAACACAAAAATAATTTACACAAGAGGTTCTAAGAAATTTAACAAACAAAAACACAAAAGCAATTTACATAAGAGATATTAAGAAATAAAAAACAAGAGATCTTAAGGGAGTCTAATAAACAAAAGCAAAAAAACAATTTACACAAGAGATCCTAAGAACTCTAATAAACAAAAACATTAAAACAATTTACACAAGAGATTTTAAGAACTCAAAAAAGACATCCTAAGAACTCTAACAAACAAAAACACAAAAAAATATCACAGAAGAGATCCTATGAACTCTAACAAACAAAAACACAAAAACAATTCACACAAGAGATCTTAAGAGCTTTTAAAAAAGCTCCTAAGAGCTCACACATACAAAAACACAAATTCCATCTTATTTTAGACCTTAGAGATTGCTTGAGAAATCTAAGAGGCCTTCCTTGTTTTCTTTTTCTTCTTTGATCTCTATTGTTCAGCTAGAGAGCCAAGCATGAGATGAGCAAAGTACAAATAACTGTTGGCCTATATAGGAGAAATTATTCGTACGAATAAGCTATTCGTACTAATACCTATTCGTATGAATATTAATGGATGACATGGCAAATTGTGAAAAAAACGTGACGTGGCAATGAATTTTTGCTCGTTTTTTTTCCCAAATGAATTATTCGTTTGAATTTCCCAAATTTCTGAATCACGAATTCGAATTTTTCTACTTGGCATGTAGGAGTTGCATGTAGAACTCCCATGTAGAACTTGCATGTAGAACATGCATGTAGGAGTTGCATGTAGAACCAAACGGGCCAGAACGCTCAGAGACAAAGTCCGATGGTAGAGAATTGATGATGTCCACAAGAGGTTTGATACTCTTGAAGCCGAGGTGTGTAACGGATATACCCAAGGATAGATTGATCTTCGCCTTGCCAAGAGAAAACTAGCCAGACTAGAAAGCATAAGATATTCATTAGCTAGATTATATATCAGAAGATGGTGGGCAAGTAAGCTTGATAGACCAACCAAAGAAACTTTCAAGATTATTCGCAAGAAGAGAGCTTTCAAAGAAATTCCACTCCTTGGAATCAGCACAAACAGTTGGGCGCAATCAGAAACTGAAAACAGAGACTTCAAATTAAGAAAACAAAGGGTTGGAATAAGTTTTGTATGATAGATAGATGGTGTCCATCAACAAGAATGATTAGATTGTAGTTGTCTAAAATAGTAGAACCATCATGGGCATTGCCTACTCCTTGAAGTCAGCACAAACAGTTGGGCGCAATCAGACATTGAAAACAGAGACTTCAAATTAAGAAAACAAAGGGTTGGAATAAGTTTCGTCTGATAGATAGATGGTGTCCATCAACAAGAATGATTAGATTGTAGTTGTCTAAAATAGTAGAACCATCATGGGCATTGCCTATTGCAATGACCCCTACCCTATGGTGGTGGGAACCCGAAAGTATCGGGAAAGGCTTTATCCCAAGGGTTGGGATTCCTTGTTGATAGAAGAGCATCAACAAGGCACTCCCATTGTGAAGATAGTGGGAGAGAAGGAAGGAGTCTCACTTGCAGCTTTCTCACATACACAATGGGGGAATACACACAAAGGTGGAGGCTGAAAACAGTTTTCCTCTTCTTAGTTGTGAAAGCCAAAAGAACTCTAGTACAAAGAAAATAGAAGAACCCTATATGTGGGTCTCAAACCAAACTCAGCTAACTAAGGTGGCATACTAACTGAGCCACGAACTAGAGTACATAAGGATAGCTATCATCCAGCTATTATTCATGGGCGGTGTACCAACCACATCTGCAGCTAACAAGTCGGTGACATAAATGCACAACGGTCACCCTGGCATATCACGAGTGGAGCTCGATATCTCACCCATCCCAAGATTTGGGATGAGTTTTGTGGATAGATGATGTCCATGAATAGGGCAAGATTGATTAGATTGTAGTAGTCTAAATAGTGAAACCACCACAAGCATTGCCTAGTGCAATAACCCCTACCCCGTGGTGGTGAGAACTTGAAAGTATTGGGAAAGTCTTTATCCCAAGGGTTAGGATTCCTTGTTTTTGATAGAAGAGAATCAACAAGGCACTCCCATCTCAAGAGTTGGGATGAGCTTTGTAGATAGATGGTGTCCATGAATAGGGACAGATTGATTAGATTGTAGTAGTCTAAATAGTTAAACCACCAAGGGCATTGTCTAGTGCAATGACCCCTACGCCGTGGTGGTGGTAACCGAAAGTATCGGGAAAGTCGAGGGAAAGTCTTTATCCTGAGGGTTGGGATTCGTTATAGCATCAACAAGGCACTCCCATCTTAAGATTTGGGATGAGTTTCATATGGAATGAGTAGATTGTAGTCATCTAAAATAGTGAAACCACCACGGGCATTGCCTAGTGCAATGACCCTTACTCAGTGGTGATGGGAACCCGAAAGTACCAGGAAATTCTTGATCCCAAGGGTTGGGATTCCTTGTTTATAGAAGAGCATCAACCAGGCACTCCCATCCTAAGAGTTTGGATGCGTTTCATGAATAGATGGTGTCCATGAATAGGACAACACTGATTAGATTGTAGTAGTCTAAATAGTGAAACCACCATGGGCATGTCCTAGTGCGATGACCCCTACCTCGTGGTGGTGGGAACCCAAAAGTATCAAAAAAGTCTTAATCTCGAGGGATTGGGATTCCTTGTTGATAGAAGAGGCACTCCCATCTCAAGAGTTGGGATGAGTTTCATCTAGAGAATGATTAGATTGTAGTCATCTAAAATAGTGAAACCACTTGGGGCATTGCCTAGTGCAATGACCCCTACGCCGTGGTGGTGGGAACTCGAAAGTATTGGGAAAATCTTTATTCCGAGGGTTGGGACTACATGTTGATAGAAGAGAATCAACAAGGCACTCCCATCCCAATAGTTGGGATGAGTTTTGTCACTCCCATCCCAATAGTTGGGATGAGTTTCATCAAGACCTAGAATTTACTTAAGGTTACCATACTAGATAGCATCCATGAATAAGGACGTCTCCAAGGTAAGGACATCTCTAAGGTAGAGAATGATTGGACTATAGTGTGACCTAGAATGGTTGAAAAAGTAGCAACAATGAGTCACTAAAATTTAAAGAAATTTCCTTAAGGTTTGGGCCTGGGTTCTAGCTTCTTGGTCAAGAGAAGTTAATAATGTCTTAAGTTTAAAGACATATGGAGAAGGTTACAATTCTAGGGTGGTGGGGTAAACAAGTTAACATATATACAAGCATAAGCACATACATATATATGTGTGTGTGTGTGAGCATATGCGTTTAAATTTAAAAGTTGAATTCAATTTTTAAATTTAAACATTTACATATATATATATATATATATATATTAATATATGTTTATAATACATATATATATATATATATATATAATATGTATGTATGTATGTATGTATGTATGTATGTATAAATTTGAATTTTAAATTTAAACATTTATATATATATATTGTTTGTGTGTGTGTGTGTTTAAATGTAAAAATTAAATTTAACTTCTAAATCCAAATATAATTTTAATACTTATCTAGTAAGCAATATGCATAAGTATACTTCTGAATTCTAACGTGGTGGTCTAGACAAGTTAACATAAGTATAAGAATAAATATATATATATATATATAATTTAACTTTTAATCTAAATAATTTTTAATGGATATATATTTAAAAATATAGGTTACTGCTCGAATAAACACATAGATATGTGTGTGTGTGTGTGTGTGTGTGTGTGTGTGTGTGAGAGAGAGAGAGAGAGAGAGAGAGAGAGAGAGAGTTTGAATTTAAACATTTAAATTTAAACATATAAAATTTTTATTAAATCCAACTTCTCTCTCCTCTATCTAACTTTTCCCTCCTCTACCTTATCTATTCTCTCTCTATACTTGGCTGCCGGGGTGGCAGTGAGATTCTCTCTCCTCCCTCAGACTTTTTTTAAAATCTAGCTTCTCTCGAGTCTCCTCTCTCTATCTAACCTCTCTCTATCCTCTCTCCCTATTCTCTCTATCTTATCTCTCTCTATCGTTGGCTGCTATGAACAACAAGACTCTCTCTCCTCTCCTAAACTTGTTTTAAAATCTAACTTCTTTCTCTCCTCTCTCTATCTAACCTCTCACTATCCTCTCTCCCTATACTCTCTATCCTTGGCTGTCGCGGTAGTGAGAGCATCATTCAAAAATGCATTGGTGTGCTTCTAGCCTCACTTACTTTAAGCTCTGTGAAAAGTATCATACCCATCTACTATCATTTTCCATGGTTTGGAAATCCTATTTCCTCATTTTTCTCCATGCATCATGCATGATTTATGAGAAATATGTGTCGGCGTGCTTCCAGCCTTTGTGCATACCTTGTGTGGGCATGATACTATGCCTAGAAATGAAATGAAACTTCTTTTAAGGCCTAGAAAAAGTATCATACCCATAGTATATCCTTTTCATGGTTTGGAAAGTCAGTTTCCTTGTTCTTCACCATGCATCTTGCATGACTAATGAAAATATATGCATTGTGTGATTCTAGACTATGTGCATGTGTTTGATGGATATGATACTTTGAGAAGGACTTAGTCATACATAATTTAAGACCCTTACAAAGTATCATATCCATTGGATATCATTTGCATGGTTTGGAAAGCCTACTTGTCCAGGGTGGCCAGGAGCCATTGCTCTGGAGTTGAGATAACTATGACCTACGGACTTTCCAAGTCTGCTTCCTCCGCAGCCTGTGAAGGCAAAGGCATTTCCTCGCTCTCTTTGGGTTCCTTCTTGGGAACTAGCAGGGGAAGTCCCCAAGCTGCTCTGCTTCCATCACCGACATCTATCTGAGTCTTCTTTGGAAAGTTGTCGACTTGACCCTGTTGTCTTTTTTGCTCTCTTTTTTTTTTGCCTACTTTTTCTTTTGAAAGGAACATGAGTCACCCGACACGCCCACTTTGAAATGCAAAATATTTTCTAAATTATTTCTTATGGGAGACTCTATGTAATGTTACATAGGCCAAAAGTCTAGAGTCATGTCAAACATTAGCTTAAGTACATTCTTTCAAAAAAAAAATTTGAGAATCAGATAGCTACATTATGATCAGAATTTGTATAGAATTTTGGAGCATTTACTTCCTAGGTTGTGTATTGGGAAAAAGAGAACATGATGATTCAATTGAGTAGCTACTAAAATAGGAGCTTCAGTGATGCAAATGCAATTTTGATGATGATGATTTAAGCAATGAATATGAGAACAACAAAGGGAGGCTTGACTAGGGTAGGCTATCAAGCATGAGGAGGACTTGTTGGACTATTAGGAGAGCTTGGGCTACTAGAAAAAATAATGAAATTTTTAGTGAGGTTTTAGTCAAGACCACTTTAGTGTATAAATAGTGGGCACCAATGGGAAGGTAATTCCCATTGGTTTTTTGGGTACCAATGGCAATGTAATTTGGTTGTTAAGGTTATCTTTAACTTAGTAGAATTCATTATCTTAAGCTTACTAACACGACAGAGGTGGCACAACCACTAAGTCCTATATTTAGAAAATATAAAGTAATAAAAATTAACAATAAAATAAAATGTTCCAACAACATGTAAAAGGGAAAGACCACATGTCAAGTAAATTGGGAGAGAAATAAGCAAATGATTGTACGGGGAGAGGAAGGTGAATGAAAAGGGAGTTGAAAGGTGAAATAGGGATAAGGGCCAATAAATCTAAGAGTACCATGGAATGGAACCCACTTTCATACATTCTAAAGACCTTAACTTCTAATGCTAACTAAATGAATGTACTTCTAACTAAATGAATCTTAAGTACACGAAGGTAATCTAAAGAACTTTTAATAGTGTAAAGCACTTTTAATAGTGTCACTTTGACCAAATACTCATGCAAAAGGGATTAGCGCAAAAGGAGAGAGTGCTTTAATAGTGTGACTTTGGCCAAATACTCATGAAAAAGCGATTAGTAAAAAGGCGAGCGTGAATCTATAGTCGGTGACTAAGACAAAAAGGAGTGGAAAACTTGATTAGACATTTACTAGAGAAGTATAATGAAAGGTACATGGGCGAAACACTCACGTAAGAGCTACTTAGGGAGTAACGAAGAAAATGAGGCAGGCCCAAAGCCAAGCCTAGCACAGCCACATCACGCCCGTCTTCTTCACTCAATTGTTCATGCTTTCATAGCTTCATCTTCTTCTTCTTCATATTCTTCATCATCTTCATCTTCTCTCAATTGCTCATACTTTCATCAATTCCATCTTCTCCTTCTTCATAGTCTTCATCAGCTTCTTCTTCTTCAATGGCTTCTCCCTCACCACCCCATCCCATCTCTTTTCCAACTTCTCCCTCCCTCCTCCTCCTTTTCCTCCTCCTCCTCCTCTCTTCTCTCCTCCTCGTCTCTTCCTCCGGCCTCGCCCATCGCCCCCTCTATAAAGACCCTTCTCAGCCCGTCGAAGTACGAGTCAAGGACCTCATCGATCAGATGACCCTCGATGAAAAACTCGGCCAAATGATGCAGATAGAGCGCTCCATCGCCAATGAATCCATTCTCACACAGTACTTCATCGGTAAAGCCTCTCTCTCTCTCTCTCTCTCTCTCTCTCTCTCTCTCTCTCTCGCTCGCTCGCTCGCTCGCTCGCTCTCGGACTTTACTGTTGTTTCATCCTCGTCTATGTATGCCAGAAACAATCTGTGTCTGAGATCGTCCTTTCTCCCAGGAAGCGTTCTTAGTGGAGGTGGTAGCGCACCTACATCTCAAGCCTCTCCCACTGATTGGGCGAACATGGTAGACAGCTTCCAAGCGGCAGCCCTGAGTACCCGATTAGGCATACCAATTATATACGGAATTGATGCAGTGCACGGCCACAACAACGTTTATGGTGCTACAATCTTCCCCCACAACATCGGTCTCGGATGTACCTGGTAATCAGCGTACTACCATAGGACCCGTCCTTATTCTTCGGCTGATAGACATGCGGCAACTCGTCTAACATCCTGCTGGGCCTCCAGGGAGCCTGATCTAGTGCAAAGGATCGGGGCTGCAACGGCACTGGAAGTCCGAGCTACCGGCATTCCCTACGTCTTTGCGCCGTGCATAGCTGTAAGTTTCCTTTTTTCAATTTGCTAAACTAGGGTCCATTCTTAGAAAGTAATTTATAACTAACTTTACATGAAACACGCCTGACTTCGTCCGTTTTGTTCGCAGGTTTGCCGGCATCCGTTTTGGGGTAGATGCTATGAAAGTTACAGTGAGTACCCAGATCTCGTAAGAAATATGACAGATATTATCAGTGGATTGCAAGGGCAGACCTCAACACCCTACTATCCTACCGTCGTCGGACAGTAAGTGTGCCACACTCACACCTTGCTTTTACACGTTTCTATACCCTGAACTAGAGCGATTAACGAATGAAGAATCTTCACTTGTTTAAGAACTGGCATAGCTACACCCAAATTAACAGAGTACGAAACAGAATATGCTAATTAGCAACAGTATCCACTTACAGTGAGCAGAGTATCTGATTGCCTGCAGACAGAATGTCGTCGCTACGGCAAAGCATTTTGTAGGAGATGGGGGAACTGTAGATGGCATCGACGAAAATAATACCATTTGTAGCTACCAGCAGCTCGTTAATATTCACATGGAGCCCTACTTCGATGCCATTCGCAAGGGAGTATCTTCTGTCATGATTTCTTACTCGAGCTGGAACGGCATCAAAATGCACTCAAACCAATACCTAATCACAGATATTTTGAAAGGACAGCTGGGCTTCCAGGTGCGCATCCATACGGTTGTAAATAAAATAGCCCAATACCAACACTGAATCTGATTTCCAGTTTCGTCCCATAGAGTCCAGCTTGCATTCTTCGCTTTGATCAGTTCTCTCTTCGCAACAGGGCTTTGTCATCTCCGACTGGGAAGGCATCGACAGGATTACTAGCCCTCCAGGATCGAATTATGTACTCTCGGTCAATGAGAGCGTAAATGCTGGAATTGATATGGTAATCTCAACTCCTAAAAGGCGTTACAGCTTTGTTCCCTGCTGATATGGACTCAGGAACCAGCTCCCTCATGAGTTGATGCTTATACGAGAATGAACTTTCTGCAGGTCATGCTCCCATTTGAAATAGGATCCTTCCTCAATGACATCACAACTGAAATTCAGGCTGGCACAATATCCATGGATCGCATTAACGACGCTGTGTCGCGGATTCTCCGAGTGAAGTTCATTGCTGGGCTCTTCGAATATCCATATACGAACAGATCTTTGATGGGCAATGTTGGCTCTATGGTATGTATATTGCAGCCCACGCTAAGGCTACGATGACACGCCACAACTACGGCCCTGTGCCGGTTATGAGCCAGTCAAGCCTTGCCACAACCTAAGCTCAACATTTGATTATCTCTTTATTTCTTTTAGCCGGAGTAACGATTGCTAACGAAGAAATGACATTGTGTGTAGGCACACAGACAGCTTGCGAGGGAGGCTGTACGCAAATCTCTTGTTCTCTTAAAAAATGGAAACGGCACGACACCAGTACTACCGTTAAGTAAAAATGCTTCCAAGATACTTGTAGCTGGCAGCCACGCGAACAATCTCGGATATCAGTGTGGAGGATGGACAGGCGATTGGCAGGGATATGGGGGAAACAACATTACAGATATAGGTACATATCATGATGTCTTAAGTGAGCTAATAACAATAGGCTAGAAAAGGAAGCATAATTTAAAGGGTTCATTGAGAAGCAACTTGAGCTTACAGCAGTCACTGCAATGCCGTCCTAAAGTCACATACGATACGATGCTTGCAGGAGCAACAATTTTGCAGGCTGTATACGGTACCGTAGGACCATCAACTCAGGTTGTCTATGAGCTAGCTCCAAACCAAACATTCCTTCAAAGCAACGAGTTTGACTACGCGATAGTGGCGGTGGGAGAGAAACCATACGCGGAATACTTCGGAGACAACACGAATTTGACGATACCAGAGGATGGAGTGCAAGCGATAGAGGATGTATGTGGTTCAGTGACATGCGTGGTGGTGTTGATATCGGGGAGACCACTGGTGCTCGAACCGTATGTGCCAATAATAGATGCGATTGTGGCAGCATGGCTGCCGGGAGCAGAAGGCGAGGGAATCACGGATGTTTTGTTTGGGGACTACGATTTCCAAGGAAGGTTATCACGAACTTGGTTCAAGAATGTCGATCAGCTACCGATGAACGTGGGAGATCCAAACTATGATCCACTTTTCTCGTTCGGATTTGGGCTCTCCATGAACGTAACTAGCAACAACAACGCGACTGCTGATCCTCGAGCTCATTGAGAGTCCGCGAGTGCGATTGTCTTTGCAGTTCTTCCATTCATAATTATTTCTGATTCAGAAGTCTCACATACAATCAAGCATTGCAAATGTCGGATCACTAGTTCAGGTTTCACGTCTACTATCTCTCATTTTGTTACTCGGATCACCCTCAATCTCTCCGTCGAAAAAGATCGCATGATCCTCGACCATATCGGATCGTCAAGCTGTGATCATCCTTTTGGGCTCTCCATGAACGTAACCAGCAACAACGCGGCTGCTCCTAGTACTGATTGAGAATTCGGGAATGCGATTATTGTCTATTGACGTGAAGGTCTGCCATTCATCGTTTGATACGATAAAGCATTGCGCTGTCTATCTCTCACGTCTACGATCTCTTATTTCGCTCCTCTCACCTCAACCTCTCAGTCCAAAAAGATCAGATTATCCTCGACCATATCGCTGCACATTGCCGGATTCTGTTAGCATTGGGACTCAAAATTCACAAGGGACTTTGGACCTATCTCTATATAGGAAATTGCTAGGTAACTAGAAAATTCAAGCATATTTCCTAGATAGGAAGAGCGATTTTCTCCCCTTTATGTAGGAAATTCTTTTTCCGATATAGACAAGGTAGTGTTATCTAGGAAATTTGACTTTAATGTGGAGAACCAAGTTGATTCTATGTTATCTATATAGGAAATGAGGTCTTTTGTATTTCCTATTTCCTATATAGACCATGCAATGCTATGTAGGAAATGTGACTTTCTATATGGTGAATGAAGTGGATTTTATGTTTCCTATATAAGAAGTGGGGTCTTTTCTAAGAAATGTGACTTTTTATATGGAGAATCAAGTGGATTCTAAGTTTCTATATAGTTATTTAGCAAAAATATATCTTTTCTATGTGGTGATTTCAATTACCCACATAGAAATGAGTTGTTTATGCAACCAAGAACATTGTATTATCCATGTGAATTTTTATATTAAAAATGAGGATATATATAAGAATCTTGCATAATTTAATTTCAATATGATACACTGTAGGCTAATAATAATTTTAAAAATTTTTAAAACTCTCATATTTCTTCTATATATCCAAAAATTTATAAGTGCAACATATAATAATATATCTATTTGTAAGTGCAACATACAAATAATGTCAATGTGAATTGTCAAATCTGTAAATAATAAAAATATGATATGTAATTTCAAATTGATGTTTCAAATAAAACTGTCAATTAAAAGTAAACACACAATGTGCAGATGATATTCAGATGAAAGTCTCAATTGTCTAAGGTTTTCAAAGCAAAGTGGTAAATAATTCCTTGAGCCCATGAAATGAACAATGTGTGTGATAAAAAATGAAATGTTTTGGTGTAAAAATTAGTTATCTCATGTTAATCCAAATGATAAAATTACAACTCAAAATAAATTCTCTTGAGCATAAGATAAAAATTATTTTCCAACAGATATATCAAGTCGATTAAATTAATTTTAAATGAGATGTTGATATCCTCTAGTGCACAAAATTTCAATCAGGTATGCAAACTTTTATGTTGTTATGTCAACGATCAATGCATCTTCACTCCATTGATTTTTTGATACCTTGAAATTCCATGTACATTTGTAAATAAATATGACAAAATAGACCTCTAGGTTGCTTGCTATATTGTCCATCGATATCCAAGAGGCATTCATCTAATTGAAATAAAGTTTGCTAATCTCCCATTGTTTTTCCTTACATTTTTGTATTTTGTTCATCGTACACATTATACATTAAGTTAGTATTATGTTGTGGTGTTAATCTATAGTCACTCTATGAACTTTTTGATACCCTTCATCCATATACATTTGAAAATAAATCCAAAATAAAACTCTATGTTGCTTGCAATATTGTCAATCCAAAAGGAAGCCATCTAGCAATAACATAATTTTCTTAGGTCCATCCAAGCACGCTGATGAACTGAGTAGTGCATGCCCGCCACCCATTCCTATGTGGCGCTAGGGAGAAGAGGCTCCCTAAAAAGATGGAGAAGTGACTTAGAAGCCATCAAGTGTGTGAAAACAATGAGTGTGGTGCATGGTGAGGATGGAAGTACCTCAAAATATGTGGAGAGAAGTGATGAGAGTAGTGCCTCGAAAGAGGTGGTCACTACAAGTGAGGCTTCGGGTGAGCAACGCAAAGAGGATAGAGAATCGATGTCTTACATGGAAGCACTAAAAAATCTCCAACCGGCTTCACTCCATTGGAGTTCGAAGAAGCCAAATAGATCTTGCAAACAGAGATTTCTCAACATGCGAGGGAAGTTGCCACCAAAGGGTGATACGAAGTGGGTTAGAAGCATGTTGCAAACTTTGAGCTCCAGGTTGAAGACATGAGGCCGACAGCTCAAGCAGTTGGCAAGAGGAAGTTCCTACTTCTTCTTTACAGGCAGGGAACCAACTTTGGAGGAGCTCGAACAAGTCCTAGCTAGTTTTTGAATGCGATATTCCATCCTTGGCCTATATGGCAGAATTCGTCGATAAATGATTTTTTTTTGTGCGCTTTATTTTGAAAGCTCTTTGCTACGATGATTTGAGTAGGTCCTTCATGTTTCCTAGTGCTTTAGTGCTTGTTATCCCTTGGAGTGTGACCTTCTTCACCATCGGATTTGTTATCCCTTGGAGTGCGACCTTCTTCACCAATCCAATTTGCTTCTAATCAAGTGATCCCATCATTGTATCCAACCATGAGCAAATGCGATCCCGTCATCGTATCCAACCATGAGCAAATACGATCATGGATCAATGGGGGGCCAACACACATTCGGTTTGCTCCTAATCAAGTGGTCTTGTCATCGTATCCGACCATGAGCAAATGCGATCATGGATCAATGGGGGCCAACACACATTCAGGTGAACAATGGAGGGTGGTGGGTAAAAAAGGTAAGTCCAAGGTGGCCGACTCTAGTGAGAAGCCCATGCAAAGTGTTGACCCATTACATGAAGCCCTCATAGTTCATGATAAGGAGCTATTGGTGTTGGATTCAGTAGTTGTGGTCTCTCAACTTCCAGACACTCCATAGATCATCCTGGATGGTGGTTAAGATATTCCCAATGCCAATCATAAAAAATGCCTCCTCAAAAGAAAAATCTCAACCAGGCCCATAGGAAGATCATCATGAAATAATTAGTACAGAAGGCAAGGCCCTCCTTGCTAGCCCATCGGCTAAAACTTCACAAAGAGAATAAAAGAAGTTGCCAGGTCTGCTAGGTCAAGGAAAGAGAAAAGATTTAATTTCTTAAGAGATGCCTACAAAGTCTTTGCTTAGTAATCGAGCAGTAATCTGGGTGCTGAGAGGAGCAAGGGTTTGGGTATTGTTGTAATGTCTTGGAATATTAAAGGATGGTGTGATAAAGGAAAACAAAAAGGTTGTCTCACTATAGTGAAGAAGTGGAGACCTCGAGTTCTCCTACTTCAAGAATTGAAGTACGGCTCGGATGAGAATTGATGGTTTGATTTTCATAGGCTTGGTTTTGAAGTCTTTGCTAACTGTCCACATCGAGGTAAGGGTGGCACAACAGGCTTGTTGCAGAGTAGCCTCAGCCCTAAGGAATCTACAAAGATGACAAATGCTCAATTGTTCTCCAATTGTTATAGTTGCTGCATGTAGGAATGGCTTTGTGTTTAGGGTTGCTTCAATATATGGACCCCATTCTCCACAAGATAGGATCAATTGTTGGGAATCTTGGAGGAATGAATGGTGTATGATCACCGAATAGTCGGAAAGGATTGGAACTTGACCACCAATGAGCTAGATTGGTCTCACCCAGCTCCATCAATCTCAAGTCTAGAAAAGGATGCATGGTAGCATTTGGTGATGAGTAAAGGCTTAGTGTATTGTGCAGAGCCGCAGAAAGGGTGAAGAGTATAGGGCTCCTAAGACTAGTTTGATTCTATGCTTTGGAAGAGGGGTGGTGGCTAAGAGGTCCCATGCATGGTGAAATTGTTCTTGACATGGGTCTATCTAATCATGTGCCCATGGTCTGGACATTTGGTACCCCGCTGGTGGCAGGGAGATCCTTGGATATCCCCTCCACCTTTAAGAAGCATCTTTTAGAATCCAAAAATTATGCAGAGAGATTAGGGAGTTATGGGTTGAGCACGTAGCTGCCTTTCCTAAACCGTGTATAAAATGGGACCATGCCATCTACAAAGTAGTTGTTAGAGCTAGGGAGATGGATTGCAGGCTACAAGAGTGTCAAAAGATTGAGGGGGATCACCATATCAAATGATCCCACATTTTTGTGGGTTTGCACACAAAACACTAACAAGTACTTATCAAATGATGCCCCCTTTGCATTGCACACAAACCTCTAACATGAATCCAGCAAATGATCCAACTCTTTGGTTTGCACACAAACCACTATCATGAACCATGTCATGAATCATTGATGAATAATTAATAAAGAAGACTCAAATTGTTTAATAGGTTCAAGAGACACTATATGATTCTATATATGTATCATATATATCTTTTGTGTATCTATTGACTAGAGTATTAAGCACATATAAAAAATCTAGTGGCTCAACCTAAAATTCTAGTAATGCTCCCAAAGATTTTGGCAAGCTTGCATTCGAGCACACATTCAATAAGATCCTCACTATGGATATATCTTTGAGTAACTCACTTGTCACGTTGTCAAAATCATATTTAACATAGGCCATTCGACTTAGACAAGAATAGAAGTTAAGAGGCATTGAGAATTATGCTCAATGAGTTTGCTAAAATATTTTGATGATAGGATACCCATTCTTTAGGATTTGAGCCATGTGTAAAATCATGTTGTCTATGGATAGTTGTCTTGCCCAAAACCAAGGAGGTAGCCTAGAGGTAGCAAATATTTTGATTCCTTACAGATGTTGTGTCAAAATAATGTTAAGGGTGAGAGCCAAGTGCAGATGCAAGGTCAAGCGAAACTAGTTGAACACAAGATAATGCAATAATATCATATCTGTGGATAGAGTTCTTGCTTGGCAATAAAAAGACATTCAACCTTTTGCTTTATTCCATATGCCCCTTGCTTAGGTGTTAGAACATTTTTACATGCTTCCATCATTTGAGAGGACCAATTATCAAACTTGTGTTTGTAAAGAATTTATAATTTCAAAGTATTGCATCAACAAGCTCAATTTTCAAAAGAAAATTCACTCATACAGAATGGGAAAGTCATGTGGGGGAACTTACTTGCCACGTTGTTGCAATGGAGCATGGAAGATGCAAAGATAGAAGCATGGAAGGTGCAAGGCCCAAAAATTTGAGAGGGAAGAGGCAAGAGGGAAGCAGGAAAACAGGGGAAAATAGATTTCCCCCAAACCTGTCTCTAACTCCCAAACGGTCATTCTGCAATGGCAGTCTTGTGGTACATGATATCCCCCTGCTCACCACTCACGACCCTAATCTCTATCCCCTACTTGCTCATGACTCGAGGCTCCCGTATCCCTTACCTCTTCATTCCATGTACCTTCCTGAGCCGCCTCATCTCCTACATCAACTGCAAGGTCATCAATCAAAGGAGTGAATCTCCAGTCTTAGAGTGATCACTACAAGGTCCTCGATCAAAGGAGTACTGAATCTACAATCTCGAAGTGATCAAATCTGTACTATGCCAGCATCCTCCTTCATTCTCTCCTCGAATCTATGCACGCCCTCCTGCATATGCTCAACCTATTATGCTGCTGTCTCTCCTCGAATCTGTGTGCCTCTTGCATATATATTTGGTACTGTCTGCTCTAGATACACACTCGATTGGAGGATTCAAAGGTAATAGGTATATGTCTAGACTTGCATTCGGCATATGTCGGTCCCTACTTAGTCATTTTTCATCCACTAAGGCTGGTATATGGCAATACAGCAGTACCTAAATCGATTGGGCTTGAAAGAGAAGCTACAAGCACCATGTCAAACTCAACACGTTGCAACTCCAAGAACGTCGACTCAGTCGCTAGCTGCAAGATTCTCCAGTAGCCTCCAGCAGCAGATTAATATGCTGCACCCAGATTAATATGTTGTGCCTGATTTTTCGCGGAGCACTTGCATCGCTACCTGTTGAGCCAGATTTTTTATCAGCAACAGATTCCTCCATGCACGTCATTGTTGCAAGGATTTTTTAGGTATATACTTGGTTAGAGAACCTTCTAACTCAATTAATTAGACTAGCTCCCTAATTAATCACAATGCGAGCACAATGCGCATAAGTCTTAGGTGATTCACCTCTATTATCAGCCAATCTGGTCCTTCTTTCCATCGCTTTCCAGAAGATAGGCTCGATGTCTAGGAATCAAATTTGGTCCTTCAACTCATTATTCAAATCCTTGTTTTTCCTGAATGGCATGCAAAACTAGGATTTGATGCAATTGCAGATCCATTGCTTTGGTTTGGGACTCAAGGGGGGTATGGTAGAATGGAACAAGTTTGGTTAATCCACAAGCGTATCCACCTCCCACCTTAGCGCTAATTCAAATACCCTTTTTAGAATGTTGTGGGCACCTATTGCTCTAGTCTTGAGCTGTTTTTCACTTAAAATATTTGGAAACCTTAAAATATGACACCTTAATAATGTTTAAAAGAATTAAATATTAAGATATAAAAATAAATCAAAAGAAATTCAAAGGTTTAAGATTCTAGGGTTGTAATACCTTTGAATAGAGTATATTAAAAGTTCCATATTTTAATTTCTATTTCATTGGGAGCTTTTAAAAGGAGTGAGTCTCTAACTTTTATGCATTAGATAGAAATTTTTAGAGTGAAATATAAGCATGGTGTCTTTTTTTCTTTCAAGAAACTTTGAGAGCTAAAATAACTCTTCTTTGTAGTGTAGGTAGCATGGCCATTTTCAATTGGACTCTCTCTCTCCCTCTCTCTCTCACACAAAGACACACACACATATACATACACACATTTAACAAAACAAAAAGAACCTCTCTCTCTCTCTCTCTCTCTCTCTCTCTCTCTCTCTCTCTCTCTCTCACACACACACACACACGTGCGCGCGCGCATACACACACACATATGATTTAATATGTTAGACAATGTAGTAGACACACACCTTCTCTTTATGTTATGCAATTAGATATTTATGCTACATTTCAAAATGTACTCATGGTGTCCATCTTATCTGTCTATCAAATTCTTACATTTCTACATTTCTATACTATCTTTATGTTATGCACTATTTTTAGTGAAACTTTTCGTTCCATATAAAATGATAAAGATGGTCATATGCCTTATAAAAGAATGCTCAAAGATATGCATAAAACATTAGATCTCCATGTGGATATAATATGGATGATCTTGAGTCATGTGAATGTTTTGATTGGCATGAACATGGCCTTCTAGAAGTTTCTTCTATAGTAAAAGCACAAGACTTATGTAATAGGTGCATCAAATATGCTCAAACTACTTTTCCATGTGAAAGAGCTTTGATGAAAAAAGGGATAGCCATAACACCAAAGAAAAGAAAGTACATAGCTTTAACTATAGAGGAATTACAATATGTTGAAAAATTCTTGGGAATTTATGATGACAGTCTAAAGTTGATACGAGTGACAATATATCGAAGGGTTTTATACAAGAGTGAGATTTATAGTAATGGGGATCATGTGGTCATTAAGGTTGATGAAGATGATCTTGAAACACAAAACATAGGGCATTGGAAAGCAAAAAATCTTTTTTCTCCATCCAATATGAAGGGAGGTTTATGTTATTCTTTAATGCTAACTATTATAGACAATGTATCATTGAAGAAAGTAGCCATGAGGCTCTATATGTGGATGACACTACTGGCATGAGTGTCCTACAAAGAGACCATTTTCCATACAATTGGGATTGTGTAAGGCCAACAAGCTCATTACTTCATAAATTCATCCCCTTGCCTATAGGTAGTAGGATCATTGCTTATGAAACCAAAGACATGGTCCAAAGACAAAGATTATTACAAGTAGGATCAATAGGTTGTGTACCTCCTTGGTTAGAAGAAGATGATGTAGTGTTGGTGCAAGGTAATGAAGACTCACATGAATCATCAAATCCACTCAAATATGATGTGATAAGAGAAGTGGATTATGAGGAAAAGCTTGTGAAACTAGAGTGGTTAATGTTGAAACCTCAATGTCATGATGAATGGAAGGTGGATAGAGAGGATAATGCATTCTACAATTGGAGTCATTGTGTAAAAGTTCTATCAAATTTTAAAGTGACAAAGTCTAGAAAAGTGATGATGAATGGTGAAGCCAGATGTTTATCAATCATGTGGCATATATGATCATCTCATAGGTATTACAATATGATATTACAAGTAATACAAAATGGTAGGAGATTAACAATCAACTTGACATTGTTGTTTTTTATGTATTCAAGCTGAGACATGAATTTCTATGTGTGCTAATAAACACTTATTAACCTATATTTTCTTATTATGAATGAATGCAGGTCTTCTGAAGTACTAAATGATGGCCTCTTCTAACATTAATCAGCTCTTTGTTCTTTTTCAAAGAGTGGTTCAAAAAAATCTAGATTTACAAAAATTGATGCAGGATTATGGTCAAAATGATAGTGCAAAAAGCTCAGTTGGTGAGCTTGCTTCATTGGGATCAACATTAGATACCCAAGTAAGAGAACGGAGCTCTTCAATAGATGCACCATCATATGATCAAATATTTATAGTGCCTACTCAAAAATTCCATGACAAAAGTAAGCTATATGGTAAGGCTTTTTTAAGTACATACTTTCCCGATCAACAAGTCATGAATATCAACTATCATATTGTGTGAAATTGGTTCGTGGATTCACTTATAATGAATTTGAGACACAACAAAATGGAACAACAAAAAATAAAGTCAACTATCGAAAAGCATAATTACTCCGAGTTAAAGCCCTTAGTTTTTTAGGCTACAAGTTTAATTTGGATGCAAGATGACATATACGATTAGCACATGAGATCACTCCAAGGTAAGAGAAAGTATCAGAAGAAGAAGGGCAAAAACTCATCTTCTCCAAGCCCATTGTTGGCACCAGTAAGTATCTTATAACTATGGTAATATTATATATATATTTATGTGATTTCTTTCAAACGATATGTATACTAATTGAAATTAAAAATCTTATGTAGGAAAATGATGGGACTTCCTTGGATGTCCCACTTCTTGAAAAACCATTGGAATGCCCAATTGTAGAGGTACCTTTATTGCATTGAAATATCATGTTATTACTTATGTATAGGTATGAAATTTTGATATTTTTCCTCTATTTTTCCTTTATAATAATTGTAATCATTATATTGAACTTTATATATCTAATTTTTTAACATAGGAAGAGGATGTCGGTGTTTATATCTTGGAGTTGATCATAGAAAATTCTCCAAGCCTTCAGGTTTGTGACTACTATTGGTATCTTATTTTTTGAAGTAATGGTCCTTTTTCTTACCATTTTATCTTTCATTATACATGATGCATATGTTTTAACTTATTTAATACTTAAATTTTAGCATATCTAATTTTGAATTGTATTTTAATGCAGGATCAATATGATGATTACAACCTAGGTGTAGTCAATGAGCAAACTTTTATAGAAGAGGTATGTATAACAAGTTAATACTATCTAAAGTTCTTTATTATTTATTTCAAGGTACTAAGAGTTTAAAGAATTTAAGTTTCCAGGTTAATGATGCTAACCCTAATACAAAGTTTATGGACCTCTTGCATAATACGATTTCTATGGAACCTACGAATGAAAGTAATGTTATATTGCATTAATTATTATTTGATTCACTAATATCATATGATCTTATTATAAAGAAAAGATATTAAATAGTGTTTTCTTGTATTTATATCAGAGGTCCTCTCGGAATTCAAAAGAGGTTGACATAGAAGCATCAAGGAAAAGTGGTTGAGCATGGAAGGTATGCTTTGCATTTGGCTAAAGCTTTAACATTCTATCTTGTGTTAATTATATACTAGTATTTGATAATATGTCTTAACTATTATTTATCATTTCAATGTCAGAGATGACTATGAAGATGCAACATATTATGAAAAAAAGTAATTCATCAAATGTTGATCCTACTAGAGTGAAGAAATCAAGGGTATATAGTATGGAAACACCTACCTTTCTTTGTTAAGTTACAAAGCTTAACTTGTGCTAATCAATTAATATTAAATATTAAATTATTTTGTTAATAGACTTTGAGTGAGATTTTAAATCTAGGCGTGAGTTGTGACGGAGTATTCTCGAGCAAAGTGCAAGTATGTTTTTTATATGCTATAACAAATTTTAGTCAAATAATTAGTTATATCAATGTAAGTAACTTCTAACTTGATGTCATTTTGCATGTCAGGCACATGAATTTAACCATGAGGATCAAGAGACAATTGGTACTCAAAGTGTGCTTGATGCCTATAAGCTTCTCAAAGCAAATTTCAATACTTTGAGAAGAGATATAGGAATAATGTTAGGAAAAATATGGAGTATGATTTGAAACTTATGAGAGAAGATCTAGTATCTTGGCTATTGGAGAAATAAAAAGTAGTTGTAAAGAAGATTAGACAACAAGGATTGTCTCTAAATGACATTCATCTAGGAGTTGAATAGCATTACTCATTTTTTTAATGATTCATTTAATTTGGATTGGAATACAAACATTTCTTTTCTGAGTCTTTTCTTACTCTTATTTGTAGTTGTTGTTAGTATATAGTGCAATTGAAGCAATAAATGATTTTTCTACATAGTGAATCTTACTTATTTAGTCAAAATTTGTGGCTAAATACTCACATAAAAATTTTTCATTCTATGTTTTCATTACATAATGAATGTTTAAAAAAATCCCATATGGTGAATTTCCATGGTCCAATTCTCTACATAGATAAATTTGTCTCTAAATAGTGAAATTATATCTATATATTAAAGTTCTCACAATTAAGGACTGTCTACATAGTGATTATTTTCCACATATAGTGAAATTTTTCTCCATATTTTCTCCATATAGTGAATTTTTTTCCATATAGTGAATTTCTCTCCATAAGGATTCTCCATATAGTGAAATTTTCTCATAAGCACTCTCTATATAGTGATTTCTTTCCACATATAGCGAATTTTTCTCCATATAGGAACATTGTCTTAAGAAATTCCTATATAGAGAAATTTTTTCGAGAAATATTCTCTAGGTAAACTATATAGAGACACTCTCACTTTCTCTAGTCTAGACTTTTACTAGATAAGTGTATTTCTATTAGCAAATCCTTTTTTTTTACTATATAGAGATTGGTCAAAAGTTCCTTGTGGAGTATAGAGCTCATGCCATTTGGATGGTGCGCCTCATGCAACAACAGACGATGAACAAGTCTAAAATTACACTACTACAGAACTTGCTCACACCATTGAATAAAGCTAATATAGTGCTGCAATGATAATGTTGTTAGTTTGAACTTCGCAGTTCCTTGCTAGGATTCTTAGTTTGTGAATTTTCAAATGTGCTTTTTGGCCCACCATAAATGGAGGCCTAAGTAAAGCCGATGGAACTGAGAAGCTCATTTTTTTGAGGGATTTGTGCCACTTGGTACAAATCTAGAGTCTCCTCTCTCTCCACATTTTTAGCCCCCTCCTCTCCTCTCTCTCTCTCTCTCTCTCTCTCTCTCTCTCTCTCTCTCTCTCTCTCTCTCTCTCTCTCTCTCTCTCTCTCTCTCTCTCCGCCCCTCCCTCTAAGTCCGGACTCCCTCTCTTCCTTTCTCTCTCTTTCTTCCTCCTCTTGGTCAGGCCTATTGAATGATACATATCATTCATCTTGTTTTAAAACCTTAATTGAAGTTAAATGCTTTTCATGGAAATCATTCTATAAAGCTTTTAACTTCAAACAAAGAATTGTTTACTTCCTCTTTGCATCCAAAAGCATCTCTTACCACTATATTAGGAGTCATTGCCCAAGTGCACTTGTGCACTCTAGTTATGATGATAAACCCTACAACGATTCACATGCACTATGCATTTATACAATGATACATACATATTATGCACTTTGCTTCATGGATGATTTTTTCCTATTAGTTTTGTTAAGAAGTAACACTTTTATATTGGCATCAAAAGTTTGTATGCCCAAATAAAAATAAAAGTTTGAAACATTCGCCAAGATTTGAAACTTTTATGAGATCATATTTTAAGTTTTGTGAGGATTTATAACTTTTTCTTTAAAATTAAAATGAAAATAGATAAAATTGTAATATGTTCTACAAATATTGTGAAACCAAAAACTAGCTTGATAAACTTTCGCCAAGATTTTATATTAATATATAAGTATAGCTTTAATAAAAACATCCCTGCTTTGCTTGTAGCACATTATTTTGTGAGAAAATAGGAAATTTGTATTAAAAATGAAAAATTCAATGAGCTTTCTATGACTAGACAATAGCTTTTAACACCATAAAACCCAACCTACAATCAAAGCACTGCGCTCTCAAATACTCAAATATCTCTAAGGCCCTATACTAGATGAGTTGAACATGATTAGTCGAGAGTTAGGCACCTCAAAAAACTATAACATTCCTAAGAACCATATATGTTGCAACACCACTGCACAGACTAAGTTCTAGATGTACACAAGGCTATCATTCATCCTGGCTCAATCACACACTATAAGACATGGGCCACTTTTCGATACCAGTGCCGATGCTAAATACAAGGGTCAACGTTTGCTTGGGTGTAGCCAATCTCAGAACTATTTTCGGGGCCATTTTGGGGCCGCGATGCGATGCGCTTCTGGGTGAATATTTGAATTTTGCACGGACCAGCGCTCTCGTCAAAAATTTTCTCGATGTCATGAACACGCACTGGCATAATAATGAGATGCAATGTTATCATAATCAATAGTGTAGAGCTTAACACATGGCACTATATGCATTTACTCATGAGCACAGAGACTGTTGCTCTGACTACATCACGCAGCGATTGCCATGTTTGCTTGTGCAGCTTCGTCATCTGTCACTGTGCAACACAATCTTTTGCTGTGCTGACCACCATGCTGGTTCAAGCACAACCACTATCACAACACGATTTTGTAGTCTAGAATGTATTAGGCTAGCATGATCAAATGTAATAATTAGTATGTAGGCTAGGTAGGTTTAAATGGCTAAATGCCATATGGATAATGTATTGGATATGTTAATTGATTAAAATGGAGCACTCACACATGTAGGTCCTAGGATAGGAATGGGTAGGAATGCATGGGTGCATTAATAAATGGTAGACATAAAAGTGTCATAGGCTAAGGGTAGAATAATGGGGTATGCCCAAGGAATGGATCCCAAGAGGCATGAGAGGTTGTGACGTCTCGTATTCATGGAGTGTGTGTATGAGCCATTAGGCATTCATATGTGGTTTGTGGATTGCATGAGCATTGTAGAGTTGTCAATAGCAAAAGTACACTCACGTGGGAACTCCTTCCACCCCATTTGGAGGGCCAATGCTTCTCAATTTATGCATCATTCTCCCACACATGTGCATCCTCTAACCAGTACGTGACAAGTGGTATCAGAGCAATGATTCTCTGATTGTGTGGACCTACCATGTTGTAGCATGTCGACATCAGCATGACATCATCAAGGACACTTTCCTTTTATTATGTTTGAGGTACGTGATCTTCAAAAGATTATTTTTTGTGTAGAATTTTATGATTCTGACATCATTTGTGTGTTCGAAGCGAAACCCTCAAATCGACCCTAGAGACATCAAAATTCGACGCCCAGAGGCCCGAAAAAGGAAAAAATGCTTGAAATGGGGGATTTGCACAAAAACGTGATTTGGCTAGTTGGCACTAGGCTACCTGGCCAAATTGCTTTTTTGTGCAAATCTCCCATTCCGAGTAGTTTTGCCCTTTTTTGGGCCTCCCGGCGTCGGTTTTCGGTGTCTCTAGGGTTGATTTGGGGATTTTGGCCCGCTCCAAACGTGCTGCTGGTGTCAGAATCATCAAATACTGCACAAAAAATCAAGGATCTTATATATGTATTTAATGTGAAGCCTGAGTACTAGACTGACATTTTTCCAGTAAGTATCCGTATTTTATGACATTTTCCATATTTTGAGTGCAACAAAAATAGGTAAATAGTGAATTTCTTAAAGGGCCCCAAAATGAGTTCCCTTCTTTCCTAATATGTATTCCCAACAGGGGTCACCAATCCCTCTAGGAGTCAACCCATAGCCATCTCCAAATTGATAGCTAAATTTCTTGGGGAAGGACATCCAGTCTCCCACGTGGAGTGATTCGAGCAAATCTACAAAGCATTCAGTGCTCCCGGAGATCTAGAAATGGTCAATGCATTTGGACTCAGCCTGGACGGCAAGATAGGCCAATGGTACAGGGCCCTCAGTCTAGAGTAGAAAGTCAACTAGGAGGCGTTATAGAAGACCTTCATCTTAGGGTTTGCCCCCAGTGGTCATAAGTGGAGCCCGATTAATCAGTTATATGAGGTAAAACAAAATGATAAGGAATCCCTCCAAGATTACATCGCTAGGATCAAACACCTCAATTCCCGGTGTAAACCACATGAGAGGATGAGAACGACTGTTGCCATGCTTCCTCATCGGATTGGTAGACCCAAAGCTGTATGACCACTGCTCATTTTTTAAAGTCTCCTTCCACCTTTCTTGCCCCCCTGCCTCTTCTCTTTCCTGTCCCCCTTCTCTACATACTTTGTTCCCCTCACTGTTTCCTCAATTCTCTCTTCTATCCTCCCAAAATTTTCCTTCCAATATCCCTTAATTTTTACAAATAATATCCAATCCTCCCCCTTTTCCCCCCCTTAGTTCTCTCTATTAATTTGTATCAATTTTCCCTCTAATTTAAAACACGAGTTGCTTGGTCTTTTCAAAAATACATATATCTTCTAGCATTACTATTCCTCACCCACACTTCTTCCATAAAATCCCTCCCCGTCCACACTCGTCTCATATACCCTCCTTCTACTAAAGTTCAAGTTTCCTCTCTCCATAACCTCTAAACCCACTTCTCTACCCAAACATTCTGATATTTACATTGAGCTTGATAAGTGTACGGCTAAGCAATAATTTTTATTGTGACTCCAATAACAAGGGAGGGGTGTTTATGACACCTGTCTTCCCAACTAAAGTTAAAACTGGTTCTTACTATTTTGCTTGTTGGATGGTGGCAGGTAGGCAGACTCCCCTCTTCAATAAAAGTGATGCTGCCAACAACTTATCAAAGCTCTACTGCTCACATTTCCTTTTTTACAAAATTGTTCATCCTTTAATGATGCTACTCCTTTTTTTTGGATGTTTATTGCAATGTTTATCTATTAAACATTTCTCCAAATTTATCTACTCTTCACTATGGAAAGGGGTGTTGTAAATGTCTACTACACACACACACACACACACACACACACACATTTAATCACACACTATGTCCACATGCTTACACATGTGACCCTAGAACCAAATCAATCTATCCCAAATACATCAATTTGTCTAGCAATGGTGAATAATATTTCACCATTCAATAAATTCTAGCTATTAAAATAGAAAAAGGAAGGGTAAGAATAGGTATAAAAAATACCATACACTCAAACAAGATGCATTAGGCAATAAGATAGTAAGTAATAAAGATACTTACAAAATATACTATCAAGCAACCCTTGCCGCTGCTCCCAAGGTGAGAAGGTTTGATCTTATGTTGAGGGACTTTATTGAGGTCTTCTTCTATCAAGCTCCTCCTTTGTCAAGCACCAGTGCTCCAAGTAAGTGATCAATTATCTTATTGCTTGTTTCCGATACTTTTGAGATTGGTGCATCACCCTAGTGCTATGATTATGATTCGTAGATGATATGAATGATGCTCCAATCCCAAACATATGTGAAGGGTGTAGCTCACAGTGACTAAAGTCTTTAGACCAAAAACTTTCCTTTAGTATTTAAGGTCATGAATTGCAATCATACAACCTGACTCCTTTCAATCCTACATACTCAACAATTCCTGCATCCAAAAGGTCCAGGGCTATTGACTTCCCTTAGCAAGAAGCATAGTAGTTCTGTCCTTCATGTTAGGGCCTAGCATATGGTGTGGTTCTTTATACCTATGCTAACAAGGCAAGGGGCTAGATGGGACTACTCCTAAGGTACAAGTGCCTAGAGTCTACAAAGAATTACTATACTTCTTGCTAAAAGAAAGTTGATAGCCCTAGACATTTTGGAGATAGGGATTGTTGAGTATGTTGGGACTAGAAGAGAAGTCAGGTTGTATGATTGTAGTTCATGACCTTGAAGGGCTGAGGAGAACTTTTTTGTCTAAACACTTCAATCACTATGAGCCACACCATATTCACATATGTTTTGGATTGGAGCATCGAGCATACCATTTGCCAATCATTCTCGTAGCACTATGGTGTTGAACCAATCTCAAATGCATGGGAAACAAGCCATATGATACTATAGTAGTTGCTTGGAAGCAATATTTGATAGATTTAGCGAGAATTTGTTCTACTCCCAAAAGCCTTTAGGATGAGGGTTGCATGCTTATTTGATGCATTATGATGTAGCATGATAGATGTACAACCAATTCCAATAAAATTTTAGGAAATTAGACTCAAGTGGGTTTTAAAAAAACTCAAATTTTGATTTTATTTCATAATCATAACACGTGTATATACAAAGAGTTTGGAGTTCAGTAGCCCCTAGAAAAAAACTCTGTTCTGCCCACCCATCGAATCATTCATCCGGAACTATGTATAAAGAATTTCTCTAGTATTACTGCTCTACTGCTCTGTAAGCAATGTTAATCTCTTAGAGGGGCCCCATAACCAATTGCCCATCACAAACAAACACTTATAGTTGCCAAATTGCATCTAAGCCTCTGATGGGTTTTTATGCCATCATTTTATGACCAATGTGTAAGACAACGGATTGCAAAAGTGATTGGTTAGGCATGAAAATCCAAATTCAAAATATTTACAGGCATTAAAGAAAAACTTGACCATTAACCAGGGGAAAATGTTGGACTGTGGGATATTTCTCCCTTGTAGTGCAAAAGCCTATAACTCTGGTGCAAGCTAGTGTGTTTGAGCATGGTATTACTTGCATTGGAGAATCTATTGTGCCCAATCTTTATCACTATCATCCTCTAGCCACTTCATTTTTCTAAAGGCCTTTCTATGCTCCTTTGAAATATCTTGTTCCATTCCTGATCAATGAATCCAACTTGGAATGCACCATTGGAAGTAAATTTTAGCAAGGCGTTACATTGGCACAAGTATATATGGAACCACTTGGCCTGATGCAAGCATGTAGCCTTGGGAGGAGAGCATGGATCAAATGGTTCACATTGGCACAAAATAAGTTGATTCTCTGCGCCACGTCTCCTCCTTTGATTCCATCATCTAGCTTGCCTTATATCTTTTCCCTCATCTCTATTCCTCCCTCCAAGTGTGCATCAATGTGACTTTTGAAGCCAACCTTTATTAAAGGGTAGGCCGAGGAAAAACTAACATTAGGGTAGAAATGGGATCTCAAAACAGCCTTGATTTAGTCTTTTCTAATTACAAGAATAGGTGTACCAATGAGAATTTTATGGACCAATGCCATGTGGAGGTGGAGGGTGGGAAGTCCTATAAATAGCCCCTACTAACCCTCCCTTAATCCATGCTTAACCATCCTCCCATGTGTGGCTATCCCTAATCAATCCAAGACTCTCATTTAAGACTTTGTGGCCTCTTTTGGGTGAGTTTCTCTTCTTAGGAAGTTGCTTCTCTAATCTATTGCAGATCTTCCCCCTCTTTCTTAGTTCCTCGTGGATGCCTTACACCTACAAATGAGATGACTGGGCAGCCATGAAAGGACATGCTAAGGCTCCACATAATCTTTCCAAGAGCAAGAGAGGTGATTCTTTTCATGAGTGGAAGGGCTACATCAAATTTGGGGAGAAGGGATGGCTTGCAAAGATGCAACACATCTACATGGGAAAGGACATGTGCTTGCCTCCCTCAATCAATCTAGGACACCATTATAGTATAAGTCATTATCTCTATGTACCTCCTTTACCTATGAGTGTCACGAGTTTTATTTGGAGATTTTTTCTTGATTATGGAAGAGAAATTATTAATGGAAGATGTATTCCTTTGGACTTTGAGGAGTGGAAATTAGTGGAGTCTTTCATTGGTAAGTTCACTGCCATTCATGAGGTTTTGGTAAGTAAATGCTTGCTAGTGAGAAGTCTTCCTCTTTGCAAAATAGAAATATGTATTGGCATAATGCAACATACATTAATTCAAGTACGGTATCAAGATCTAGCCATCTTCAAACCATTGCACCACCACAATTGCAAAGATATGGATTGAAGTTTACATTTTGCTCAAAATGGGCAAGGTTGTCTTGACTTATATTTATGCACATTTTTGTTTCTTGTCTTCAGAATATCTAGTGAAAATGTTCTTGAAGATTTGCTTGGGATGAATTGGGAAACTAGGTCGATTGAACAGAAGGTAGATGCGTTTCAATTACATGCATGTAAGGACAATGTGGTTGTGAGGGGGGCCACACATCATGCCAAATGTTGTGTTTAGCTTTCCAAATACAAGCATTGGAAGAAAAGACTTAGCTTATGGCTTCCCCTTGATTATAAGGATGATGACAAAATAGGGGTAAGTTTATCTATCAAGGTTGATTAGGGAGATGTCAAGAATGTGACTATCATATCACAATGTACTTTAAGGGTGTGCGAGAACACATATTAGTAATGGATGATGGCATGTCATAGTCCTTTAGCTTTATCTTAAATTTTGGTGCAATTCGTTTAATGCAAAAGCAACATACTGAACATGGAGAAAGCGCAAACAAGTTGAATATTGTAAATTTAGCTCTTATAATTATAACATGCTCTATGAGAAAAACATAGTTCCAGCATCACACTCAAAAATTTTATTTTACGTAGAATTTGGCTACATGCATAAAAAACACAATAACGATGGAGAGAGCAGAAACACAGATCAAGCTCAGCTATAAAAACTTATGACATGCTCCATAAACAAAGCCGCCTGAGCTATGGATTTGCAAGACATGCTGCAAAATGCAGATCTAAGCTCTTCATGGGTGGATCTTGATCAGTTCGTTGACATCTGCAGGACATGGTTCTCGTAGATGAGGGCTTTTTGGATTCTTTGCCTCCTGTCTCAAAAATTCACGTATCAATGGAGGATTTACTAGACAAATACATTGCTTTAAACAAATCTTCTAATTCACACTATAATTAGCTTGAAGGAATATGGTGAATGGAACAAAACCAAAGAATGCCACAAGCATGAAGGACACACATTTAGAGAAAACGGAAAAGCATTCTGTAGGCAAGTGTATTCTTAGCTTGATTTCTCTTCCATGTGAGAATTGAGCTATTTTGTATATATCTTTCTCTGCATAACATTGAGCATTTTGCAAACCTAGCAGTCTAAGGAGATGTATCCCCTGCAAGTATTCGAAGCTCAGCTATTGTTTCAATATTTCCAATCTGAATTGCATTCAAAATAAACACAAATTCTGCTGCAATGGTCACGCTAGGATGGGGTGGTGCGGTTGCCTTGGTCATTCATGATGATCTTTGGATGGCCTTACCCCCTGATTTCGTAGACATGGTGGAAGGGCTCCAAAGACGAAAGAAGAGAAAAAAAGCAGCAGTAAAGGGAAGGATTAAACGGAGGGTCAATGAGTTGCTCATCTCTTAGATATAGTGTAGGGTTGAAATTATAGTATTTTGAAAGAGATTTTAATCCAAACATATCCCAAAATCAAGCACAAATTCCACACCATGAGATCTCTATTATCATCAACGTCTACAATTGTGACAAGTGGGCTCACAAAACCAAAACTTGCTCCTAGGCTGCCTACCGTAAAAATGAATCCTACGATGGTTTTTGCAAGCATAGACTGGAGATCAGTGTATGCAAGATGTGTCGTTTTTGCACTAAAGGATAGACTAAAGACGATGGTGTTGCATAGCAACGGATAGATGTTTGATTGAATCTTAGGCAATGAATGAAGGACAAATGTGTGATTGAATCTCCCCCCCGCCCCCCCTCCGTCGCTCGCCTCGCCCCACACACACTCACACCCTAGGACCAACGCCCCATACGGGGTGACCAAGACACAATCCTGAGTAGTCCCTAGGACTTGTCTACTGGCCCCAACTCACCCACACATTTTTGGCACTTCTTTTTAAAAAAAAATGTTCTATCGAAATTGAAAGTGCCAACAGTGCCCCCATATGGGGAGACCACGATTAGAGCCCTATACTACCGTTGGGTTTTGAACTCAAGTGCCCCCATATGGGGAGACCAAGATAAAGAGCCATGTTCTGCCCTTGGGGCGGCTTGAACTCACGGTCTTCACACATTGAGGCTCCGCCCGCCATACACACTCCTCACAATAAACCCAGTGGCGGTGGGCGGTAAGGGGTTTACACACTACCCACCACACTCTTCTCCTTGTGTCCTATGTGGCTACCATGTCATGCCCAAAATCTCCCCATCCATGGGCAACAAACTTTGGCTGCCCACCCCCCATTCTTCCACCCAATGGCTTGCTCTCCTGCTAAATGAATGCAGTTTCAAATTTCAAATGCCATGTTCGGGCTGGGCAACGATTATGTAAAGGCTGTGCGCATGAGAACCTGCGCGTCCGATTTTGTAAGTGCTCGAACAACGGGCACTCGTGGGGCAATGTGTGGAGGTCTAGAAAGACTTGCGGGATACACGTGGAGATGAAGGGGAATCCAATTGTCTATAGTGTAGCACTATATAGTGTTTATGCCCCTCCACTATAGGGGCATAAACACGGGAACGAGTGCTAGAGCTAACACAAGTACAAAAGCTACTGCAATTCTCATGCCTCCCCATTGCACTTTGGTGCTCACCCATCCATGGCGGTCTCCATTGCAGCAGAATGGCAGATCTTGCACAATCGATTCTACCGTAAACAGGAAGTCTACACCATGTGTTGGCAGAATGTCGACTTGAATCGCCATAAAGTAGCTTGCTCTCGCTTCGGAGGTCCCATTGCTATCATCCGAGACGAGTCTAAAATCGTCCAACTCCGAGCTGAATCCGCCAGACCTCGACTCCTCATCTTTTCTGCCTCCGGTGTCCTCCTCGCCTCTGTCCCTTGGGATCGCCCTGGTGGTAGACTCATTGGCCTCGGCTGGACGGACGATGAAATTTTACTCTGTGTAGTACAAGATGGCACCATCTTCCAATACAACATTCATGGAGAGCTTCAAGAGCAGCAGCTCACCATGGGAAAGGAGTGCTGGGATCAGGGCGTTGTGGAGAGTATAATTTGGGGCAACGGAATAGTGTGCCTCACTGAGGGAAATCAGCTGTTCTGTATCCCAGATCTGCACTCCCCACAGGTCCATAAACTTGCAAGCGCCAATCTTGACGAGCCGCCATTGTGTATGCTTGCGATTGAGCCTCAGCATACGGAGGCGGGATACTTAGAAGTGCTGCTTGCTGTGGGATCATCCGTCTTGAGGATAGATGTGGATACTGTTCAAGAGCAGGGAATTGGTCTGGGACCCTTTCAGAAGATGGCTGTCTCCCCCAATGGGAATTTCTTGGCTTGCTTTACTCATGATGGACGTTTGCTGGTTCTGTCAAGTGACTTTTCTAGAAAGTTGTCAGAATTCAATACACAGGTAAGAGTATAAATGACCAGAAACGTACTTTCTCCATTCACCGAAAAGATTGTAATGACCCTGTTTGGTGCCATTTGAGTGTGCATCGTCTTCACCCATCCCTGTCTTTGGCTTCATCCCTTATCGTAGAACAAAAAGGTCTTAAATCCTTTTATTCTTTATTTTAAAACCACGTCATAAAGGTATAAAGAGACTTTGTGGAATTTTGGATTAGAGGTTGTGGGATTGGAAAAAGGAAGTGTTGAGATTGACAAGTAGTAGAAGAGTCAGGAGTGTGAATTTGAACCAAGGGGCTTCCTTTCTTTTTAGGTTTGAAGTTAATTGCGTCTTGGTATACAATTTTTTATTTGAACCGAGGAGCAAGTATACAGAATAGCGGACTCATACAAGCCTCAATGGGCTGAAGCAAAGGGCGCTCTAGGGGGCCCTTGGTGAGTACTAATCTATGCTAACAAAATCATAATCATGAATAGAAATAGTCGATCTATCCAGTATCAGGTACAAATTGAAAAACAAGTCAGTCTTGGAGTTGGGACTTAGAATTAGAAACCGAAGCTTGGCATAGTGATAGCTCTCTGGTGGGCTGCGAAGATATCTCGTATCTACGTATGTCTCGCGCTGCGGTGGGGGACGCTGTCACTTTCTGAACTCTTTGGGCTATGTCGAGAGTGACCCCTCGTCTCTATTGGTCCCCCTTGAGGAAAGCTGTGGTATGTCGGACCTCAATAGAATGTGCTTTGGGAACTCTTTGTAGCGCATGTCGTCTCTGTGTCCCTCTCTTGGCGCTACTGTGTTGGCTGCTAATCGAGACTGCTCTCATGTCGGCTAGCTCCTCCTCCTCCACTCCGTTCTGTCTTGGGGCTGACTCAAATGTATAGAAGTTTGTGACGTGTCGTTTTGCCTGCTCAGCCTCTATGTCCTGTGGTGGTCTGGCCATCCCTTGCTGCTCTTTAATTTGTTGCAATAGAGTCTCCTTGTGCCGACGCATCTCCATCAGATAGAGCCCAATACAGACCTGGTCATGGAAATGGATTAGTCGTGATAGAGGACCGAAGCCACTCCCCTCCAAGTAGAGACAGTGGTAACGCCCTCGGATCTCATAGAAGGTTGGACAAACACAAAGAAAATGATCCTCTGTCTCAATCGCCCCCAACGTACATAGCGTGTAGACCCGCTGCTCTCTGGGATATACTTGTTGCTCTCCCTGCCTCAATCCTCAACCGATGGGATGAAACCCGCATTTGACTAATGGCAATCCTCAGTGCATGGGAGACTCCTCTATCCTTGAGATACTAGGGTTTGATGATGAATCCCTCCTCTGATACTCTCAAGAAGTGGTCGTGGTGGAACTGGGCCTTGGTGAGGAGCTCGTGGTCCCTCCCCAAGTCCGGGATGTATGAAGGTGGAGGAGGTCTAACCGTATGATATGGTTGATCTCATCTAGTGGGATCGACTCAAGGGGGCATCCATGCTATACTGAAAGGGGGGAAGCCTGTCCATCTGGATACTGTGCCTGGCAAGCCATGCGGATATGCATGCATACCATGTGTTGGCCCCGCTCTCTGCTAGTCGTCTGGATGACTCTAGGGCCAGCCTCGGAAGTCTCCATTGAGGTAAGTCCCAGATTCTGTGGATGAATGTCACTGTTTGAAAGATGGCATCAACAAAAGAGAGAGAGAGAGAGAGAGTAACCGGCCTTCGGAACCTCAAAGGGCGGTAAACCACAACTATCTCTGATCACCCCGTCAATTACAGCCGCTTAGCACCCAATTAAACACACCACATCAGATAGCATAAAAGAAAGTACAAGTGAGGCTAGAATGCCCCTGCTCAATGATCACACAACGACAATGATTGGCGCCAAACAGTTGGCGCCCCTCGCGGTATTTCTTTATTCTTCTTTAGTGAAAAGTAATAGCAAACTTACAACCAGGGCGCACCCTGAACTGCTTCCACAGGCTACCACTGTTCACCGGCCCACACTAGGCACACGCTGCATCAAACTGGCAAACTGTGCATCCCAACTGCTAGAGCAAGTTATAAGCATCCTTTGACCTCAACAACCTGGTCTCACCCGGGTTCACCCTCTGTAACTGGGTGATTGCAACAGACCCAGGGAATCTTGTAGAGAATCTCAAAATAGAGAACTAGAAATCAATCCCGTAGTGAAAACAAAGAGAAACTGGGCTGGAAATCTGGGATTGTGTGCCCACAGCATGGGCTGCAACCAAAAGCACCTGCTCCTCACAAGAACAGGTACCCAAGGTATCCAAAACCCTGCCAAAGACCTCAAAACAGAAACTCTTCGCCGCAAGAAAACCAGCCTCGGGCTGTGTGCAAGCACTGTATGCCTGAAACAGGGTCCATACAGGCTGTACGGCCTGTCCATACAGTCTGTACACAGCCCCTGCAGCCTGGAGAAGGTCTGTATAATCTCTATGGACTGTTTGTCAGTCTGTACAGCCTATTAAATGCGCCATACAGCAGCAAAACAGCGCCAGGAGGGGCTCCAGTAAGTCGCAGAAGGTGCTCCTTGACTCGGGCTGCGTGCAACAGGACTGGATGCAGGGAAACATAGAAAAACAGCAGCAAAACAGCAACCAGCAACCTCTGGAAGGTCTGGTGCAGCAGCAAGGAGTAGGAGAAGATGCAGAAGTGGTCGAATTCTAGAGCGGGCCCTTGATTTGGATGCCATCTACCCTAAAGGAGGGGAAAAGTGGAGCTGGTAGGTTGCATGCCTGAAACGTGGCACATTAATGCCCCTAGCCCCCTATACCAAGGAAACGTTGGTTTCCTAGGGGGAACTTTTAAAGGCTCTAACCCCACTAACCAATGACAAACATTGATACTGTCTAGGGGCAACCTTTTAATCCTTTTTAACCCCTCTTCCACGTGAAACTTCCTAGCTCTATCACACCCCTCCGCGAGGTCAAAGTGATGCCATGCCTTGATTCTAACAGTTAGGTCTAGCCAGTGTGTCCAGTTAGATGTTAACACTAGGGGCTTTCTGGAACTCACCGCTCCTCTAGGCCAGTCCCCCATGGCCAATCTGGTTACAAACTTAGTCATAGCTTATTTGCTTACAAAATTCACATGTCCGTGACATACCCTCCTCTTGAAACAGCAAACATAATGGTTTGCTGCTCCAAATTACAGCAAATAACAATGAAAGAGAGAGGGCATGAATAACCCTTCCGATGATATACAATGATATACAACTAGCCATGAACATATGGTATAGGAGAGCACGTAAATCCATCCATAAGTCCAGGCATAACCTATTGGAGTGACTAGTACACTCATCATAGGGGTCTCATGGCATAAATACTGTCAGCCAACAGCACCTCGGATGAACATGAAGTATCACCAAGCAACCCAATGATTCCCTGTGAGCTGTCCATCCTGAGGAGGTGGAGGCATTACCCCCCTCTTGAGCATTAGGTACTGCTCTAGACTAATGCTCGGCTGAACCTGTATGTCTCGACCAGTCGGCAAAAGCTGGATTGCATCCAAATAGAGCTGCACTAGCTCAGGTGAATCTACCAGTTCACCTTCCTCCAACCACTTTGCATCCAGCACTGAATAGTTCTTAAACTTTACCAAGTAGCGACGCTGAGTGCGACGCCATACTTTCTTGTTAGAATATGCCAAAATCTGCTCAGGAATAAGTACCTCATCAAGCTCTTCAACCTCGGGCTGATCCTCATGGAGCATATCATCTGGCACTTCCTTGAAAAGGTTTCAACAAACTAACATGAAAGGCATTATGGATGGTCCGGTGATCTGGACCAAGCTTCAACATGTAAGCTACATCATTTATCGGTGCCAAAACTTGGAAAGGACCATAGTACCACATCTTTAACTTTGTGTACACTTTATCCTTGCGTTTCATCTTCTTTAGTCGTGCTTTCTGAAACGCAGCAGCACCCAATCTCCTTTCAGGATCATTTTACGGCGGTGCTTATCTACTGCCCTTTTGTGCTTATCCTGGCTTTTCTGGAGAGCTGATTTAACTTTTTGATAGGCAACATCTAGACTTTCCACAAACCTGTCCGCTTCAAAAATCTTCTCCTTCTTGTGCAAAATGGGTGGAACCTTGCGTTCCCCTACCACAATTTCAAAGGGTGCTTTTCTTGTGGAAGAATGCACCATATTGTTGTATGCAAACTCAACAAGTGGCAAAAACTGCTCCCATTTTGATTGCTGATCTGAAACATAGCACTTAAGAAGATCCAGGGCAGTGGAATTCGCCTCTTCGGACTGCCCATCAGACTTTGGATGAAAAGTGGACGAAAAATTCAGAGATGTACCCATGTTTTCAAAAATACCTCTCCAGAAAAGACTAGTGATCTTGGGATCTCTGTCACTGACAATTGATTGAGGCATCCCATGATGTTTGAACACACGCGACATAAAAAGTCTTGCCATTTTATTTGCTGTAATCTTTTTCTTTACTGGAATGAAATGGGCTTGTTTGCTGAATCTGCAAATTATAGTCCATATCCCATCATGTCCACTGGATGTACGAGGCAAATCAAATATGAAATCCATGGCAATACTCTGCCAGGGCCTATATGGAATAGGCAAAGGATGCAACAGCCCCGCTGGCTTTTGCCTATCATATTTCGCCTTCTGGCAAGTGATACATGTCATGACATAGGCATCCACATCCTTTCTCAACGTAGGCCAATAAAAATAATGTTCCACAGCCTTAACTGTAGCCTCAATACCTCTATGACCAGCGTATGGCGGAGCATGATTTTCTGTGAGAACCTTATGCCTAAGTTGCTTGGTGACACAGAGTCTCCCATGCGTTATCATAAAACCATTCTTGAGGGCATAATGGTCATGCTTTTGCCCAGTCACAAGCTGTTCATGTACCTGTGAAAAGTCAGCATCATCTGCATACTGATCTACCATGTCATCCAATTCATTGTGATATGAAATGGTCACTGCTGAAACTGGAGGCTTTTTAGACACTGCATCTGGATGTGGCCTCCTCGAAAGAGCATCTGCTACCACATTTTTATTGCCCGGCACATGCACAATCTGAAAAAGGAACATGGAAAGAAAATTGGCCCATCCCATGTGCTTCTCTGACAGCTTCCTCTGGGTGAGGAAGTACCTCAGGGACTGATGGTCTGTCTGCACATAAAAATCAGCACCCAAAAGATAGTGCTTCCAGGTGGTAAGTGCATGAATAACAGCCAACATCTCTTGTTCATAAACCTGCATGTGGTACTCTGTTTCACTGAGAACCTTGCTTTCATATGCCACAACTCTTCCATCTTGCATAAGCACACCCCTAATGCTATGTCCACAAGCATCACAATGGACAGCAAATGGTTTTTGTAGGTCTGGTAGAATAATCACGGGGTCTGAGCGTAACTTCTCTTTGAGCTTCTCAAAAGCTGCAATTTCCCGATCCTTCCATCTGAAGGTGACCCCTTTCTTCTGAAAGGTATACAGAGGTGGTGCTATCTCAGCGGTGGCCAATTTCTGATGGCTTCTACCTCAGCAGGATCCATCCTCACTCCATCTGCTGAGATAATGTGACCCAAGAAGTGAATTTCAGCCATGAAAAATTCACTCTTCTTGGTATTTATAACCAGCTTGTGCTTGCGCAGCTCTTCAAAAACTGTGGCCAAATGCTTCTCATGCTCTGCCTCACTTTTAGAATACACAATGATATCATCGAAGAATGTGCCAACATATTCCCGATGATTTCTGAAAATTCTGTCCATCATCCTGTTGAATGTGGCAGGAGCATTCGTTAATCCCAAAAGGCATCACTAAAAACTCATACAAACCAAAGGTTGTCCCGAAAGCTGTTTTATGCTCATCCCCTGGCCGTATGCGTTTTGGTGGTACCCACTTTTCAGATCAATACGGCTGAATACTGTGGATCCTTCCAATCGATCCAGAATGTCATCTATTCGTGGAATTGGAAATCTATTCTTGATCGTGACCTTGTTCAAAGACCTGTAGTCAATGCACATCCGCCATGACCCATCCTTCTTCTGAACAAGAAGCACTGGAGAGCAATAGGGAGAAGAGCTTTGCTGTATCAGCCCTTTTTACAACAGCTCCTTCACCTGGCTCATGATTTCCTCTTGTTGGGCTGCACTAACCCGATATGGAGGCTTGTTGGGTGGTGAGCTACATGGAATTACATCAATACCATGATCCTCCGGCCTTTTAGGTGGCAATTCCTGTGGCAAAGCATCAGAAAAACAATCCTGAAATTGCAAAAGAAAATCTGTCCTGTTTTTATTTAGCTCTGAAAAGCTGGGATTTTCCTCACTCAAAGAGCCCTCTTTTGCAAAAGTCAAGTAAGCTGAAAGATGCTTTTTCATTATATTTGTAATTAGCAGAAGCTAATACAACAGGGACTGACTCTCCCTTATGTTTTACATCAAGAACATGGGTCTTGCCCCGATGAGTAAGTGTCAGCTTCTTGTTTCTGGTGTCAAGCACACCTCCAACTCGGTAACACCATGGCATCCCCAACAAAATGTCACACTCAGGTAGTGGCATAATATAAAACTCTTATGTGTCCACATAATTCTGAATATGCAGCCGCAACTTCCCAATGATCGGAGTGACAGGAGTGACCAACTCGGGATTAGCCATGTTTGCTTCACACTGAGCTCCCATATCTTATGCATGTATACCCAACTTTGCTGCGAGCTCAGGCGAAATGAAATTCGATCAGGCTCCCGGATCAAAGAAAATAAGACATGATTGATCCCTGATCTTTCCCCAAGCCTTGCATAACTCCGTTTTCTCCGATTCATGCGTGCATCCAATAACATCAGGCAACCAACACTCCCATAACATCAGGCGTGCCTCCAATAACATCAGGCAATAGCGGCTTTGGCTTTTCCCCCCTTGTGTCATCTTTCTTTTCCTCTTTATGCTCATGCTTTTCCTCTGCAAAGAACTTCCTCTTCTGATGAGGGCATTCATGGGCTCTATGGCTCTCTTGCTTGCAAATAAAACACTTGTGGGCTTCAAACAATGCTTGCTTCTCCTCGGGAGGCAACCGAGGTCGTGACGAAGGGCGTCCGCATCTCAATCAGATAGAGCCCACTGGTTAGGAAAGTGGATCAGCCATGTAAGTGGACAAAGCCATGCCCCTCCTGAAAGAGGCAGTGATGCCCCCGGATCTCATAGTAGGGAGAGAGAGAGAGAGAGAGAGAGAGAGAGAATCATAGGTGAGTACATACATGCATGTTTGTAGGTAGTGAACTCCAATAAATTAGTGTAGCATTCTGACCATAGCTCACTACAGTCCAAAAGAATTGCCAAAAATGCCCGGAGTTATTGCATAATCGCCTTTTTCGTGGATGTATAATCTTAGAACTCAACCTAATGTCTGCATGGAGCATGTTTCGATTTCTAATATTTCTTTTTGTGTATTTCATTCTTTAAAACTAGAAGAGAGATGTATGCTTTAGGGCATCATACTTTTCCTTGCTATAAAACACATAAGATGGCTCACTTATTCTTTTTCTTTCTGGGACATGCAGTCTGCATTGCCTCCGGAGCAGCTTATATGGTGTGGACTAGATAGTGTTTTATTGTATTGGGAAGAGACATTGTTAATGGTGGGCCCATATGGTGATTCAGTGAGATATTCCTACGAGGAACCCCTTGTACTTATTCCTGAATGTGATGGGGTTCGTATCCTATCAAATTCATATATGGAGTTCTTACAACGTGTCCCAGATTCAACAGTTTCAATATTCAAGATTGGAAGCACTTCCCCTGCGGCAATGTTGTATGATGCTCTTGATCATTTTGACAGGCGTAGTGCTAAGGTACGACATTGTTGGTATATTTGTTATTGGTGGATTTGTACCTTCATTGACGTTTCTATTCATGACGTTTGTAGATTAAATTTCGTTTATTGGATGTATACAAGTTTCCTGTTAGAAATGCAAGTAAAAGTAAAGATTTTGAAAACTTGTGAAGTTTCTTCAGCTTCAACTAGCAATGAAGGCTAGAATTGCTTACTTAAAGGTTAGATGTTACCAAATGAATTTATCCTATAATATTCGTATTTATTAGATGTAATGTGAAATGGCCTTTTTGTCGTGCAATGTGGATTTGTCCTCTTCTTGTTTTTCGGTTGCTGGTGTGATAGTAACTGCATCCCAGTTAATGATCAGCCTTTTTTGTCTCATTTTTTTAAAAATTTGCGGGAGGGGGGGATTTACACAAAGCAAAGCACTCTTGGCATATTTTTAATGTAAAAGGACCAGAACTTAAGAAAGCTAAGAATAGACACAAAGAAACAAAGAAGAGGTTTTTTCGATGTGTAGACAAAGACAAGGGCCTTAAGGCTTTAAAAATCAAGGAATGGAAACCTTGGGGCATTGGTTGTCACATGCAACAATTAATGATCGTGTACTTGCAGCGAGACCTTGTTTAAACCTTATTGCAAGGTGTATGCATATGCACGATAGAGAGGAAGAGAGAGAGAGTTTTAGGGTTAGAGAACCAGCTGGATCACTGTACCCACTGAGGACCTACCTTCCACCAATATAGGGAAGAATTTGCTTTATACTTGGAGAACTTGTGAATACTGTTGGAGGAAGCCTTGTGGAGAAGCATGTTTCTCTAAGGTCTCATGGAAGCGCATTGATTGGTCCATGCACAACCCAAGTGAATGATAGGTTGATGGATAACTAAAGGTCGTGACTACAAGTTAGTTCTTGCACATGCAGTCCACGTGGACGTTGTTTGAAGAGAAGACTCTACATGCATACGACGAGTTATCTCTACAAGATTCTAAAGAGTCACGGTGGCGCACAGTTCGGAGGGAAGGCGGTCTACTTAAACTGTTTCAAGGATCGTTATGAGGTCTCTTTGTCCAAGTCTTGGAGGCTCTGCGTCTTCATCTAGTGTGTGTCTGAGCAGCTGCTCAATAGGGTCCTTAGTAGAGTCGTTCTTGGTCCTTGAATGAGCAACAAACTCAGTAGAGGTGAGCTCGGTCCTTTGTCTTGCTAGTCTTTTGAATTAAGATATTTTCTCACGAACTGTGTCGTCTCTTTCCAAATTTATTTAAGTGATTAACTTGCATCCTAGCTGCATATACAAACTACATACAACTGCCTACAAATACAAAAGACACTTCTCAAGAGTGCACGAAGTTGTGGCTCTGAGGATGACACTTCAAACACGGAAAGCTGAACCATGGATGCTTGAGAAACAGACTAGGCATGACCAAGGCGAGAATGCTGCCCACACTGACAATGTAGACCATTGTGCAAGGCTATCGAAGTCTGTCCACAGGCATGCAGTAGAACTGCATGAGTGACAGAGGTGAATGTTGAGGACACAAACTGAGAGATATGGAGCTTAGAAAACTGATTGAATGCTGAGAGATGAGCTGAGAAAAGGGCTTTAAATGAAAGGAAAAAGCTGCTGAAACAGAACTCAAACTTCCCTGCTTGTGCTGGCTCGAACCCTGGACTGTTGTGCTGCAATTCCACCCTCTCCTCGGGCCTGGGCTGTACGGCAGCTTGGGGCTGATGTTTGGAGGGGGAGAGGAGCACAAGGGGCTAAAAGAGGCACTTGAAGGCTGAGGACTGGATGGAGAATGAGGGGCAAGGCCCCCTTTAAATAGGAGGCTGTAGGGGCCGACCCAGCTAGCCCAAATAGGCTGATCAGCTAGTCGGCTGGTTGGCTGGCTGGCTGGTAGGGCTCGTTTCAGCAGCCCTACGGGCAGATTGCCTAGGGCCTAGGCTTGCCTATAAAAGGCGCCTGCCTGGGCCGATTAATCCCCACACCTAGTGCTGCCTCTTGGGGGTCCCTTTGGGGTTCCTACCATGGGCTGCACCTCCCTCTTCCATAGGCCATCCTTTGGGGTTCTTACCCTAGGTTAGGACCTAGACTTAACTCAACCCTAAGACGAAAATGCTACTGCTATTGTTCTCCATTGGGTACCAGTGAACATGGGCTTGTCCTAAAGCTTATGTAGCTTGTGCTTGACTGTTGCTGGACTAGGGCTCACAAAGGGTCACAGCATACAACAAAATCACCTATTTTTGGGATCTACTAGCACTTGTTAAAGTAGCCAGGCGTCACCTTGCACCCAAGTGTAGGGGTGCATGTGACATTGCTGATGGCTCTCTAATTGAAAACGTGTAACTATTGTAATACAAGAGCTGGAGGACTTTCAAGGATGCCTTTAATCATATCCTATCATAAATCTTTATCGGAACTTAATTAGTTTTCCTAATAAGTGTCTAGGTCACCCTCTTGGTCAATACAATTTAATTGATCCTGTCTTTGTAAAATACTAGGTCCATGAGGGCCAGCTTGCTATGGGGTGCCTCCTATGCCTAATCCTTTGTGCTTGATTTGGAACAATTCTTGTGACAGATTGTGGTGCTGGGTTGTCAATGTTATAGTGTTTTATGGTTTGGTCACATTGTGTGTGCTTTTGAGATGGATTTTCTTGCCTTTGGTGGTGGGGCTTGATTTTCACAAGGACCAAAGGAGGTAGAACTATTCTAGTCTTAACCAATTAGGTTTGAGATGTGACAAGTGTAAGATGCTGTAGATCATGAGTAGTTTTTGTCAAGAAGACTGCAGCACATCTTTGATCTGGAAAGGAAAGAAAGGCCGCGAAGCTCCATGTTGTTCAGGGTGCTAGCTTAGAAAGCTGGATTTGGCCGTTTTTTTCCAGAAATTTTTACCTCCTTTGCAGAGCTTGCATTTGGAAGGGAGGGGTTTAGGCTTCCTACTCTTTAATGCTAGGCCTTTCCTCTAATAGTGTGTCTTCGTAGTCACATTCTTCCTTTCCTAACCTTGAGTTACTTGAGGGGAGTAGTCCAAGTGGGGAGTGTTGGCTGCAGAAAGCAACCTCTACCTCTATTTTCTAACATGTTATCATAGCTGTGAGGAAGACTCACAAGGGTTGGAAGCTGAAAGGTGAGAACCTTCGGAAGGAGATCTTGGTTCAAGCTTGTAGAAATTGACTTTTACGTTTGAAGGATAGTTACCCTTGCGAGGAGGGTGATCAAGATTTAGACAGGTTAATTGCTCCTAAGCTCTTCATTTCCTTGTCGTGGCTGCTAGATTGCCCATCCCAAGCTTAGGGGAAGCGGGTAAGCTCGACGGAAGAAACTACCCTCTTTGGAAGATGAAGATCTAGAGCCACTTGGTGGTTCGGATGATCTAGGAGATAGCGATGGGAGTGGAGCTAAGGCCACATGATATCAAAAATGCGGCTGGGGTAATGGTGACACCTGCGGATCCAGATGCAGTCAGAGAGTGGGTACTATAAGATGTAGATGCCCTGACCATAATTATTGCCATGACTGTGGACTCGTTTGTCCTTTCCCCCTCACATTCAATTGGCAGACACTGCATTTTTCAGCATGGACTACTTTGTAGGATATGTATAAGATCAACAACTCGGCCACAATCCTCGACCTAGCAATGGAACTCTACAACATGAGGATGGAGGAGGGGTACACATTGGAGGATCACATCGCCAAAATGAAAGTAGTGAGGAATCATTGTCAGCAGTTGGTCAACATATGGGTTTGGCACGGATTGCCATGCCTTTTCTTGGCATGCTCCCTAGGAGTGATAAAGGGCTTGTAGTAACAACTATGATCGCAGGAGAACGGTCGGCACTGGTTACTTTCGAGGAGCTAGTGCCTTTGCTTTTGCATGAAGAAGATCAGGAGAGGGGGCTGATACACTAAGATCATTCAATGCCCATAAGTTTATGATCCACCTAGTGTGAAAATGTCACGTCTAGTATCCTTGGTATGAGTGGATTAACAGAGATGTCTTTCCCAGTAAGAGTCAAGTTTTCAGGCATAGGAAAGTCTTGTGTGAGAATATGACAGAATCTAGGACGAGGCCTTTGTCAAGAGCAAAGGGCACATGGAGCGCAAAGGAAGTAAGAAAAAGAGGAAATGCTTGTATTGTGTTCAGCGAGGACATTTTGCGAAAGACTATAGAAAGAAGAAGGCTGACCAGAAAAGAAGGGGGGAGTCCAATCAAGAGTCAAAGGAGTCAAAACGAGCAGCCAATGTGGTAATAGAAATGGGGGCACTTTGCTTAGTGACAATGCCGAATGTTGCTGAGCTTAGGTATGCATATCCAGGTGTACCTATTTGTATGTGTTAAATTGAGAGAGAGTCTATGAGTTAGATGGATCAGAACTTTGCTTTTTCTCAGGTTTTGAGGGACTGGAGGGTGTAAGCCTTCCTGGTAGGCAGAGGAGGAAGTTTTTTTGCTCTCAAAACCAAGCTGCAGGTTAGAGGAAGTGGAACAAGGTGAACTTGTTGAGGCCTTTATGGTGGACATGAGGACATCTACGGGTCAATTGAGAGCTCATGGTCCATGACTTTGGAAAGACACTTGTCCTTGGAGATCTGTGTGGATCAGCCACTGGGATCACATTGTTTAGGAGAACGACTTGGTTGTGGATACTGCCAGATTGAAGATAGGTTGAAACAGACCTTGGGAGCATGGTGCTTGGCAGGATCCAGGCTGTCCTTAGATTCTGAGGTAGACAGCTGGATAATGTTTGTGCCAGGATTACTCAAGAATGCAGGTCGGTTCGTGATCTAGAATGATGGTGCCATTGAGTTTTGGTGCTACCGGGATTGTACTTGTGTACAAGGATGGCTTGCTTCACGGACCAGACCTGGAGGAGCAGGAGCTGCGGTCTCAAAGACCGATGAGCGTTTCAATGGGAGCTAATGAAGCATCTGCATTGTGGGTGTTGGCCTATGATGGGTTAGTGAGAGGGGATGTTGGGACTATTAGGGTCACTTCCCCACCTATGAGATCCTCAAATGAGGAGGACATGGGGGAGGTGTACCAGCAGGGTTTGAGAGATGCCACGTGGGAGAAAAGGTGTGTCACGGGGGCACGTATGTGGTCATGTACATGGCTGCCACATGGGCAGCATAAGGAGCAAGGACAGGCTGCTGAGAAGCCCCAGCTGGTGGGCAGAAGGGCCCACAGCTTGGGGCAGGTACCAGGACCAGAACAAGCAGCAAACGCTGCTGTCAGATGGCTCGAGTAGACCCTGCAAACAGCAGAAGTCTGTGCAGGAGACAGCAGCAGAAAGGCGGCTACAGGTACAGGCCAGAGCAGTCAGAAACAGGTGCAGCAGTCAGCAACTGCCATAAAGGCAGTCATACGCAGCCAGTGAGGCCATGTTGTTTCTGCAGACAGGTCGGGCTGCTACAGACAGGTCAGATATATGGCAGCTGTCCAGAAAGGGCCAGACTGGGTCTGGGACAGCAGACTGACTGGTTGACCAGTTTACAGACTGTTTGGCCAGTCCGTAGGGCATTCCGGAACCTATATAAAGGGGCCCAAGTGGGGCAGTACTCATTTAGTGTTTGGGCTATTCTGGAGCCTCAGTCTGGGCTGCACATGCAGCAGCAAGGAGGGTCAGGAACACCTACAACAGTGCCTCATATCAAGCTGCCATCACTGCAGCAAGGAGGGCGGGAGTTAGAGCTTAGGGGAGACTTGTGGTGCCAAACGGAATCAGCAAGGAGGTGAAGGATTAAAGAGCAAACAAAGCCTTACCATTGGCTGTCCACCTGAGCAGCAGTGTGCTTCTTGCTGTTCTAGCAGTCCATGCATAATTGTTGCAAAGTTGGATATGATAGGATTTCAAGGCATCCTCTTGCATGCTCTAGGTTTGCTTTGTTTCTGTCCTGAATGGCTGTACAAATGTGCGACCTTTCTGCATTTTCTGACATCCAATACTCGTTTGGGACCTTTTATTCTGCATGATGTGTAGGCATTTTACTTTTTAAAAATGTGACATTGCTTTTTTCAGTTCTAGCAATTCATGTGTTGATTGCAACATTTTACAATTTCAAGACATCTACTGTTTTGTCTTTATGTTGCAGTTTGACAGCAATCTGTGTACAGTGGTTATGGAGTTTATGGTTTTCAATCTTATGAGTGACCATCATGAGATTGAAACTGCACTATGTTGTATTTTTAGAGGATGAGTTTGGGAATGTTCCTGGATTCATCTAGGTATATGCTTCTGCCGTATTAGCGGACATGCAAATTTCACGTTGTGAAGTTTTCGTCCAAGTTGCGGCCTGCTGGTATTGTGATAATTCTTTTTATCTTAAATGGTGCGTTGCCCTATCAGCTAGATTTAGATTTAGATGCTGGTTTGGGAGAGACTAAAATGAAATCGTTTAGACTTCACAAGCAGTTGTAGCTTGAATGAAGAGATTTGGACTACCTTTTGATTAGCCTTCTCCTTTAGTGCTAGCCTTCGTCATGGCTGAGTTTGCCCTTCACCTCCGGAGTGCCGACAAAAACTCACTACAAAGACTTTGTACAAATGGATGCTCAAGTATGTGTGGGTGTGTGGATTTGTATGTGTGAGAGCATACTTTTATACTATGGTCTACACCCACTGTTGGGCATTGATGACGTCAGTGGGGATGTCATAGTAGCTAGTCCTTGCTATGCGTGATGGAGTTTATGGTTTTCAATCTTATGAGTGACTATCATGAGATTGAAACTGCACCATGTTCTATTTTTAGAGGATGAGTTTGGGAATGTTCCTGGATACATCTAGGTATATACAGTGGTTATTGCTGAAGAAAATGTTATGTTCGTTCTTATTAGTTTCCAGCAGTTAGCACAGATCTCAAGATATTATTAAAATTTTTAATTAGTAAAGGTTTGTTGAGCACAATGGGCAGTGGAGACCTTGACACCAATTTCATTTTTCTATTGTAGAATTTTAATTTTGGTGGCGACTGGTTGTTTGAGTATCTATTTGTTGATTTTGGTTGAAACTGAGCTTGGGTAAATGGTCATCAATGGTGAGAGACACCTCCAGGATTACTGCTAAAGATTTACTATATTTGGCGCTCTCCTTGAGTGTTTTGTCATAACTACCTTGCATCTGTGATGCATGTTTGTCCAAGGCTGTGACGACCTTGGAGTTTCTATTGATTAGGAACACCCTTCCACCCTTGATTCGAATATGGAGTCATAAAAAATTTCAACAAAAAATTGGCTCATTCCTACGGAACTTGTCGCCATTACAATTGAACATTCGAAGAGAAATGAAGCTTCATAGCTTCATGAACCAACAGACATCACAATCTAGACGAATCACTGAGTTTTTTTGAGCATCGTAGCTCAACAATGAACCTAAGCATCGTAGCTTAGTTCGCCTTACGTAGAAAATTCTCCCCAAGCATTGTAGCTTATTGTCTTGGCATGGTAGCCAAACAAACTGCTCAAACACGAATGCCCAGTCCTGATCGGGCATACTATCACATACCAGTCTAGCCATCTCCTCTGGTCTCGACTCCTTGATCATACAAGCCTTGGTCTTCTCCTTTTTCATCTCCTCATCTTTTTGCTTCTTGGTACAAAACCTTTCAGTGTGGCCAGGCTTGCCACAATAAGAGCATGCACGAACATCTGTGGTTATATTTCTTCTTTCTCTCATAGCAAATGCAGTGTCACCAGCATAGAGATCCACTTCTCTTTTCTGTTCACTCATGAGAAGTCCCACGCAGTCAACGAAGTCAGCTTCAGCTTCATCATCCATTCGCAAAATTCGTGCTATCTCATTGAATCTGGAGGGAAGACTTTTTAAGAGTATGGCCTTCTGGTCATCATCCTCTATCTTGGCTAAAGCTGCTTCAAGAGCGCTTGCATGTGATTTAAAAATGTTGCTAGATCTTCATTGTCACCCATACGGAGATCGTATAATTGTTGTTTGAGATTCACCTTTGAATGTCGCATCTTTGTCCCGAACAATGCCTCTACAATCGTCCAGTTCGTTGTTGCTGACTTTGTCATCTCGAGATGATGGAAATATTCCTCCCCTAAAGCTCGTCCCATCATACCAATTGCCTTGTTGTTGTTCTTCTTCCAAGCTCTTTTCTCTGCTTCTCCCGTAGTTTGTTCCTTCTCTGACCTGGACACAATCTCCCACAAGCCCTTCTGCATGAATTTGGTTGCTAGCTGCCAGCTTACAAAATTCGTGCCTGTGAATCTGATAAGGGACGCCTTTGACTTGTGTGAATCCATGCTTTCTATCTAGCATGCTTGACTCGATGAGCAATTGAGAGCTTACAATAGCCAACACTTCCAATGGAGTTTTGGAACGCCGATGCACTTTACTCCTAGGCTTCTTAGTCTTCCACAGTAGCACACGACCGTCGATATCAAGTTTGACAGAACCGAGTCTACTAAGTCTGCTCATAGATGATGGCTTAACTCATCTTGGCTCTCAGAATCAAGCTGCTCTGATACCACTGATTGCTTAATAACAAGATCTTCACGTAAAAGAAATTACACACGACAGAATAGCAATGAAAATAACCCGACTGCTTGTATTATACTTCAGCAAATGTGCCTCAATCCTACAGGATTTGTTGGCTTCTACATAGATTGCAGACAACTCTACTACAGACCCTACACAGTTGCGTGACTCTATTACTAGCTATGGCGCACGGCTCTCTGGCTCGTGGCCTTGACAAAAGGACGTAACTCTTCTACGTGAAAGCCTTTGTAGTTGTCCAAAGATCCTAGCCAATAGAACGTTGCCTCCATGCAGTCGTCTAGTTCATTCCCGAAAGCTATCAAGTGTCCACGCTATGCTCAGCTCTCCAATCATGCAAGACCTCTAGCATGGTCTAATGACCAAGTGTCACCAACTAGGACTAAGCAATCGTTTAGCAACTAACACACATTACAACTCCTAGGAAGATCACCCTTCCAACAATGAGAGAAACTTACAGGGCTGTTCATAGGTTGGCTTAGATCGGCATGAATACCGTAGATTGTTTGCTTAGTTTTTAAGAAGCCAGTGTTAACCATTTCTTCAAACAAACACACATACCACCCTTGATGAGATATGGCTCTTTGAAAAAGGATTACAAGGAAAAGATAAACAAGTAGCTCGATCCATCTATCACCGTCGCCATCTTTACCATACTCATTGGGTAAAAACTACCGCAGCACAATGTCGTCTGCAGACTGAACCATAATCCAAGGGCGGGTAATCAAGTCGGTCCGGGGGAGTTGTTAACCCTGAGGCAACAATGGCCAGAAGTGCAGTCTAGAGCAACAACGATGAGATCATTGTGTGTGTAGAGTAGTGGCAAATCTCGTCTTGTAATATCTTGGGCCTGAAAGATGGTATGAATCATGATGAATCTTAAAGGATGAGGATAGTCAAAATCCTCTCTAGAAAAGATCCAATCATACTTGCAACATCAAGATTTAGAGAGAGAAATACTAAAACTAGAGAGATAAATACTAAAAGACCACACTTGTTGAGGTCCCCCCACTTTGTGTAGAGACTCAAAAGGTCCCCTTACTTTTTGTAGGGACTCATGAGGTTCCCCCACTTTGTGTAAAGGCTCAAAAGCTCCATCCAAAAGGTGGAGGGACTCTTGTCCAAAAGGTCCCCTACAAAAGAGGTCCTTGTTGGACAGGTCACCTCCATCTGTAAGCCCCAAATGAGGAGAGCATGGGGGAGGGAGACCTAGGGCAAGGTATGCCCAGAGAAAGGGGACAGCCAATGTACGGATCAGTACGGGCTGCTGCAGGGCAGTGTACGGAAGGTGTGCAGGGTGCGCCAGGGTCCGGACAAGGGCTGAGCAGAGGCGGATCAGTAGGAGCATGGAGGTGCACTGTTGCAGCAGGTATTGGGCAGGTCTATGGCCTGCAAACAGGGCTGGCAGGTGGCGGGGTAAGCAGTCCAAAGGGGCTGGGCCCTGTTCGGGCTGGGCCCTGCATGGAACAAAGGGCTGGAAAAGGGCGGGCTGGATAGGCAGCCAACCAGCCAACTATCTGGTCGGTTGGTTAGGGCTGCTACAGACCAGCCAGTCGGCCCAATTAGGGCTGGCTGGTTGGTTGGTTCTGGAGGGCCTTGTGCCCTATATAAGGAGGGCCTTTGTGCCCTCATAAATTATTATCTGGAGCAGCAGAGCCTTATCAGACTAGAGCAGTAGATCAGCACCTATAGGGCCTACATCGAGGAGGTGTATAGGAGGCTGAAGAGCTGCAGACAAGCTGAGTTAGGGCTGCACACCTAGGCTGACATCCAGGGCGGCAAGGTGTAGAGATCAAGTCACGGTGACCAAGTCTACAGAAGCTCGACAAGGAGCACGCGGGCTCGAGTCTAGAGATAGCCAGCAGATTGGAGAAGTACCTTGTGGTAAGATCATAGGACCACACCATTGGTGGGACTGTGGATCTATCTCTTTTGTATTGTATCCATAGCTTTGGATGGAAATACATTATTTTGGTGGTTTCTCTATCTGGTTGGTTTATTGTCTATTGATGAGTCTACACATCTATTCTATGCACATTTAAGTAAAGAAGTTTGTGATTCCACACCCCACATCACACTATGTGAGCTCCTAGGCATTACTATCAGTCTTCTGCTGTGCGTACCCTCTGTTGGGTCATTTCTATCATGGTATCAGAGCCCAAGTAGGAGGCTCACAGGTGTGGGAGCCTGAAGGCAGGGACCTTGCTGAAGGACGACCTTGATTCAAACGCTCTTGGGAATCGACTTCCACGACTGGAGGATTGTGCCCTTGTGAGAAGGAGGGTGACTCAGGTTCAATCAGGTCCGTTCAAAGTTCTGGTCTACTGAAAATTGAGTTTGGTTGACTTTGATGTGTGGTATAAACAACAGAGATGTCGACCTTAAGAGCCTCTTCAGCCCTTGCTCTCCCTTCCTCCTCCCCCAGTTTTCTCTCATTCATTATCCTTAACTTTGGAGAGTCTGGGAAACTGGACGGTACCAACTACCCAATTTGGAAAGTGAAGATCCGGAGTCATTTAGTGGCTCGGAAGTTGTGGAAGCTGACCACGAGAGTGGAGGCGAAGCCAGAGGATATGGTGGACAGGCAAGGGGAGATAGTCATGGCAGTAGACAGAGAGGAGCTCGAAGCTTGGGAAGACAGAGATGCCCATGCCCTGGGATTAATCTCAGGGACTACGGTGGACTCTGTTCTTCCACATATCCAAATGGCCGAGACGTCAGTAGAGGCGTGGGTCACTTTGAAGGATCTGTACGAGACGGACAACACCTCTCGGATCTTTCTTCTTTAGCATCAACTTTATAAACTTGATATGGAAGAAGGAGATACGGTACATAGCCACTTGATGAAGGTCAAGGTGGTGAGGGATCAACTGTCAGCAGTTTGTCAGAAGACAGACTCATGCCATTTGGCCTTGATGGTATTGAGGAGACTACCTCGGAGTTTCAAGAGCTTTGTTATGACTGTGATAGTAGGACAGAGGACCAAACCTTTGATGTTTGAGGAGTTGGGTCCATTACTGCTACAGGAGGAAGCTCGGGAGAAGCTCTATAACGAGGACAAAGACGACAAGGTGATGCTGGCAAAGGATTACGCTGGCAAAGGAAAGGGCAAGGCTAACGGTGGCAAGTCTAAGAAAGACGACTCTGACAACGAGGAGACTTTGAAAAGGAAGCAGAAGAAGAAGTGCTTCTACTGTGATATGCCAGGACATTTTGCAAAGGACTGCAGAAAGAAAAAGGCGGATCAGAAAAACAAAAAGGAGTCCGACTCAGATTCAGAAGGAGAGGCCAAAGCAAATGTGATAATCAAAGAGTTGTTCCTGGTGACATCATCGAGTGTTACTGAGGTCAGATATGTTGATCAAGAAATCACAGTGAGGATGTCTGACATAGAGATGTGGGTCGACGAGGAGTCAGATGCCTTTGTGAAGGTAAAGGACAGCATGGAGCGCTTATACCTTCTAGGTGCGTGGCTGTTGACACTAACAGGAGGGTGGATTCCCTGGAAAGCCCTGGGGTCTCATGGTCAGATGGATGCTGTACTTCAGAAGGGGACAGTACAGGATTACACAGGCTCTTGGTGGGTGCCTCATTGAGGTACAGGGTTTGCTTTCAGAGCAAACACACAAGCAGTACAACAGTCTGGTATGTACTTGATATTTTGCATTTGAGCCTTTATAGCATAGCATGCTCTTCATTTGTCTCAGGTGATACGAGATTGGAAGGAATTGGCCTCCTTGGAAGGCAGAAGGGGAAGTATTGGTGCTTCTTTAAATCTTGGATGCAGATTGCTAGAAGGTGATGGACAAAGAGTACTGAAGCCAGAAGAGTACTTGCTTGAGAACTCAGCGAGAGTTCATGGTCCAGGTTATTTGGAAATATTCATTGGTTGCAGACCTTGCCAAAGGAAGGACGGGTTGAAATGGACCCTCAGAGCATGGTGCCTGGAACACTCTAGGTTGTTCACTCATTATGAGGGGGACAACTGGAAGATCAAGATGGCTGGATTGCTCAAGTTCAAAGGCGGGAACGTGACTGAAGGAGGTGGTGCCAGGAGGTGCTACCAAAGATGGACCTATGTACTAGGATGGTGTGCGGAAGCGAAACTAGACCTAGTGGAGCAAGAGCCATTGGATGAAAAGTCAGGAAAAGATTTTGACACGGAAATGTTCCAGAGGACTACGACCAAGGAGTTACTGGAGCATCGTCATCGACGTGTTGGCATTGGGCCGAGATGTGTCGGTGAGAGGGGGTGTTGGAAAGGTCACCTCCCCATTTGTAAGCCCCCAAATGAGGAGAGCATGGGGGAGGGAGACCTAAGGCAAGGTATGCCTAGAGAAAGGGGACAGCCATTGTACGGATCAGTACGGGTTGCTGCAGGGCAGTGTACGGACGGTGTGCAGGGTGTGCTAGGGTTGGTCCGGACAAGGGCTGAGCAGAGGCGGATCAGTAGGAGCATGGAGGCGCATTGTTGCAGCAGGTATTGGGCAGGTCTATGGCCTGCAAACAGGGCTGGCAGGTGGCGTGGTAAGCAGTCCAAAGGGGCTGGGCCCTGCATGGAACAAAGGGCTGGAAAAGGGCCGGCTGGATAGGCAGCCAACCAGCCATCTGGTCAGTTGGTTAGGGCTGTTACAGACCAGCCAGTCGGCCCAATTAGGGCTGGCTGGTCGGTTGGTTCTGGAGGGCCTTGTGCCCTATATAAGGAGGGCCTTTGTGCCCTCATAAATTATTATCTGGAGCAGCAGAGCCTCAGCAGACTAGAGCAGCAGATCAGCACCTATAGGGCCTACATCCAGGAGGTGTATAGGAGGCTGAAGAGCTGCAGACAAGCTGAGTTAGGGCTGCACACCTAGGCTGACATCCAGGGCGGCAAGGTGTAGAGATCAAGTCATAGTGACCAAGTCTACGGAAGCTCGACAAGGAGCACGCGGGCTCGAGTCTAGAGATAGCCAGCAGATAGGAGAAGTACCTTGTGGTAAGATTAGAGGACCACACCATTGGTGGGACTCTGGGTCTATCTCTTTTGTATTGTGTCCATAGCTTTGGACGGAAATATATTATTTTGGTGGTTTCTCTATTTGGTTGGTTCATTGTCTATTAATGAGTCTGCACATCTATTCTATGCACATTAAGTAAAGAAGTTTGTGATTCCACACCCCACATCACACTGTGTGAGCTCCTGGGCAGTCTTCTACTGTGCGTACCCTCTGTTGGGTCATTTCTATCAGTCCCACCTTGGAGGTACCTACAGATTGTGTAGAGACCAGCATGTATAAATCTCTCTCAATGGAATGAAGCTCCCACTTTTTGGGGTTCAGTGTTCAGGCTCACTATTGTGTTCATGTGATTGATCTCCATTGTGTCCATGCTCCCTTACACTATCGTGTTCTAGCATGCCTTTACCCTTGTACTCCCTACTCCTACTTCCTTCTCCTTCCTCCTTCATCCTCCTCCTCCTCCCTTCTCCTACTCCCTCCTGCTGCTCCTCCTCCTCCTCTTTTCTCTTCGCTTGTCCCCCCCTCCTCACCTCAAAGTCGCGAATGAGACTAGCTCTCCACTCCTCAACCCTGGACTCCTTCTAAACCCTGCAACCCTCTCTGAACCCTGTAACTCCTAGATAGCTCTCTCAACCCTATCCCGTCTGAATCTTGCAATCCCCTTCTAAACCCTTGAACTCCTGTGGAGGCGAGAGCATCCATCCATCGTTGTGATCAAGCTCTTTTTCTCACCCACGCGCGTATGAGATCTTCTTTCCACGCTTTAGGCTACACCTCTCACCGGAATACGACCCGAGGACCTGTGCTACACTTGTGAACACCTATGCTACAACGAGCAACGACACGAGGACCGTTAGAACCTGGACTTAAACTATTAAACCTCTTGAAGCATTATATATGGTAGAAGGTGTTAGGAGCTGTAGAAAAAGAACGTCTTTGCTGAAGGTACTAAAAATATATCTCAGACAGAATATTTCAAATTTGTTCCATCTAATGTCTAGTGGTATTGTGTTCATTTGTGCTCAGGCTTATAAAATATGTGTCTTAAGGAATCTGGGTGCACCAAGTTTATCTTTCTTCTTTGGTGTTTTGTATTAGGAGGCAGTTCAACGTGAATTTAAAAGAACCAATGCTGTTTCTTTCTACAAAAATGCAAAGATTATGGACGCTTGGAACGGCTGAGTTTGCATTGCTAGTTTTCTTCCAATGTTTGCAGGCTGATGAAAATTTGAGGCTAATCCAGTCATCACTACTTGAGGCGGTTGATACTTGTGTTGATGCTGCTGGTCATGAGTTTGATATCTCCCAACAGCGAACTTTGATGCGTGCTGCAGCCTATGGGCGAGCTTTCTGCAGGTTTGCCCATGCTTGACACCTTACATGAGAGTTTTTGTTGTTAGTCCTGTATCTAAATCACCGAAATCATTCAAATCCTACAAAGTTGCTTAGTTTTAATTTCAGTAGGCCTTGACACTTTGAAAGCTTCAGCTCATTTTTTACTAAGAGTTTCTAGAAGGGAGGCATTGATAAGATCAAATAAGTAATAGCCTTTACCATGCAGTAGGTGGCTTCTACATGATTGATGGGCTCTAATGGACTAAAAGGAAAGCTCTTAACCACATTATGTAACCATACCATGCTGAGAAACCTAGTAGTACTGATCACAATACGGCCAACAGTGATAATTCAATTGGGCAAGTTCATAAACTCTTAGACTATTTGCTTAATGGTCTTGGAACTTCAGCTAACTTCATCCTTCCACTGGATGGCTTGATTTACTGTAATGTCAATTAGACGAATGATTTACTGTATTGTCACTTAGATGAATGATTGCCACATTGTTGTTTCAGCCAGTGTGTGACTTATCCTATTTATTCATGCTTGGAGATAATGGTCAATGAATGCGTGCTGAGATGGCCTCCCATCTCTGATACAATGACCATCTTCTGCCCATAGGTCTCATAGCACGTACTAATAGATCACACTTTTGCCTTCATTTTATGTTACACGTATGCCTAACTGATGGTATGATGATATGCCTTTGTCTTCACTGTTATGCCTGGATTGCATATTTGATGTGTCTACTGTGCAGCAACTTGGAATAGGCTCTACATATATTTGTCTAAATATAACTAGTATTGGATGGTTGCATGAACTTGCTTGTCTAGTTAGCTTGCTTCTTTGCCTTGTAGTGACATAGTATGCATATTAGTTTGGTTCCTTCCTTAAAGTGCCCCTTATTTCAGATGCATGCTGCCAATTAATGGCAAGGTATGCTCAACAGCCTAGCCCAAAATCCCAAAAACTCCACATACCATAATCAGTTTCTCATTTTTTCACGTTCCTGATATATATCTTTGCATTTCAGGCTTATATATATATATATATATATACATAGTTAGCATGAAAAAGATAATAAATAAATAAGTATAAGTATAAATATAAATAAATACAAAAAATATAAATGTAAATAAATACTACTAAATATATAAATGTATAAATATAAATAAATAAATAAAGAAATATAAATAATAAGTATAAATATAAATATAAACATATAGATTTATTCTCGAAACTTTAGGCTTATGACGCAGGCACAATATGTAGTTCTCACTATGTTTTGTGTTTTTGGATGGATGTAGGTAACAGGTCCTGACTTTGGAGTAACTCTATGAGAACACTAAACTTTCATTTCTAAAATTTAGGAATGTCAACCACATGCATAAAGTTGGGATTTGCTGCTGCTTGTATAGAGGGGCGATTTGACCAGGCACCTAAAAGACCCCCCATCACATGCTCCTTAACCCCCCCAAATATAAGTTTAAATAAATATAAATATAAGTATAAGTATAAATATTCCCAAAACGTCTGGCTTATGACACGTGCACAATATGAAGTTTTGTGTTTTTGGATGGATGTAGGTAATAGGTCCTGATTTTGGAGTACTCTATGAGAACACTAAACTCTCATTTCTAAAATTTAGGGGTTTCTCCACATATCACTTGTGTTTTTGAAAAACACAGGCATAAAGTCAAGATTTGCTGCTACTTGTATAGAGCGGCGATTTGACCAGGCACCTAAAAGCCCCCCCATCACATCCCCCTCCCCTGCCCCCCCGGGCCCAACCATTCACCTACACCACACACGTTTGCATAGGGTTGGGAATAAATTTTGGAGTTGGTTTGTTGAGGTGCTTCTCTTCCACATGAGGCATGTGACTATCTGAAATTATGCTTGTAAATCAATAATTCCCAAGCAGTATTGGTGTAAAAACTCAAAATAATGGTAATAACTTTGCAAAGAGTGAAAAAGCCTGATGTGAGTTGTTATAACTACTGAAAGAGATATGTAGCACTTGTCGGAAGCTGAAATTTCACTTTAATCACAAAAGCCCTTTGCCAAGCATCTTAAATTGCCTTGAATGTGTGTAAGCATGTCGGAAGCCAAAATGTCACTTTAATTGCAAAAGCCCTTTGCCAAACATCTTAAATTGCCTTGAATGTGTGTAAGCATATACAAAATGAGAAAGAGAGGTTGGGTTCATTTGCAACCCAACTCTTTGTGTCTGAGTAGCTTGGAAGCTTCATAAAAACCCTAAGAAACATAGTAAGATCCTCCAACTGATGTCTTAAAGTGGTTGAGTTATTGCTTGAAGGGCATATTACCAATTGTCCATGAACTTTGGAGAAACCCATTAGCAGAGGCTGATGTTCTTGTAGATTTAAGTTGGATTTTGAATGATTCGGGAGTACCAGTCTTAAAATATTTGACCTCCTCTCGGAGTGTAGAAGAGAAGTGTACTCCAATCTTGCTTGAAACATTTGATTTTCCTACACTCTACGCTAAGACAGATTTGGAAGATAAAGTCACAAATAGAAAAGCTTGTTTCACAAGTTTTCAATTACAATTACTAGATGCAAAGTTTTATGAGTTGAAAAATCAGCCTTGCATTTGATGAAATCTTGAAAGTAAAACCTTGGCTTGGAAAAGGAAGAGGGCATGAAAGTTGTAGATGTTGAAGATGTCCTTAATTGGTTAAACTTCCTTCTAGATACTTTGTTTATAATTCTAGAAGATTATTCCAACAAAGCATCGGTATTCCGATGGGTACTAATTATGCTGTTTTCTTAGCTAACTTCCACCTTTTTACTCATGAATTTGAGTTTACACAATGATCTTTTGAGACTTGTCCAATGTTCTTCATAAACTTAGTTAGGTTAGGAGATTCATAGATGACTCATTTGTCCTAGACGTTCAAAACTTTGAAGATTTTATGTTCAAAGACTCAAATTCTTTCGGTGAAGGAATTTATCCTCGATAGTTTTATTTAACTCAGATGTATAGCCAATGGAAGCTGTTGTTGTTTCTTGGATCTTAGCATTACTCAATCTTCTTTAAGTTTAGATGTTGATATACAATAACTACAAACACCTGAATATGCTGTGTTGAATTCATACGAATCCCTCACATTCACTCAAACATCTTTGATAAGGCCAAATATGGTTCTCTCATCTTTGCACAAGAGTGTGTTTTATCTCTCAATTTAATAATTTAATCCTATTACTCCCACAAGCGACTATAATACATGAAAAGTAATGAAGAAACTCCGCTCTATTCTATGTTGTAATCGTTATATCTTTGGAATTTCGTGTTTGGGTATGTTTAGGATCCTTGAACTTAGAAGCAAAATCCAAAGTGGAGAGCTTCAAAGTCCATTCTCTTTTTAGTTCTTAGGTTGTTCTGTTTTTGAAGGTCATTTGCTCGTAGGTACGTGTTTAGTTTTGGTTTTTCCCCACCCCTTATAATTTATTATTACTTTAAAATTTAAAATATATAGCTATATAAATAGCTAATTAAAAATTACCGATAATAATTATTTCCTTGTATTTGGTTGGTGTTTCATTTTTGTTGTCTTATATGTGCATTGGTTTATCTTTGTTTCCTTGTTAGCATTAGTGTTTCTTTTGTTTTTGATATTTAACATACTTAGCAAGGGCCTTAGCGTGCCCTTTGCTTGAGCCCTTTGAGGCTTGTATGAGTTATTTTCGCTTGATGTAATTTGTCCCATAGGACCGTGAGGCCTCCTGAGGACGTTAATATATCTTTCTCTCTCTCTCTCTCTCTCTCTCTCTCTCTCTCTCTCTCTCTTTTTGTGAAACGAGTAACTATAAAATTAGCATGAAATCAATGTACATGACATTAGACTCCAAAAGAGAGCCTAATGAAAGAACTCAAAAACAGTGAGAAAACACTTCAAGGCTGGTAGCATCCAAGTCCCTCGCAGCATAACTATCATATAAAGATTGCTTGAGGGACATTTGAGGGACATTCTGAAGAAAGCATATGCCTGAGGAAACTGTTGTCCCATCCTAAAATGCAATCTCTGTGTCCAAATAGTCCATGGTACCCAAAAGCGAGCCCAGTGAAAGATAAGGAGGAATGGAGACATCTGAGGTGAGAAGCATCCAAACATCCAGAAGAGTTTCCCGAATCTGATAGAGGGAAACCGGAGCCGTAGCAAATGATATATCTTTCTTTCTCTCTCTCTCTCTCTCTTTCTCTCTCTCTCTCTCTCACACACACACACACACACACACGCACACACACACACACACACATTTCTTTTTCTTATTTTCTGTTTTTTAAATTCCTTTTTTCTATCGAAGTCTGTTGTTTGGGTTGGGTTTACCCAAGAGATTCCGGAATCTTTCGAAACCCAGATGGCAGCTTATGCATGTGCACTAATGAGAGTAGTCATAATTATTGTTTAAAGTTGCTTACAAACTACCTTCTTTGCTTTGTTTTTTCGCTTGTTTTATAAAAAGTTTAATTTGTAAGATCGGATATATTCTAGAGGGTACATTTTAATTGGTTCTCGTGTGACAGCCATTTTCCAAGGAATCGATTTCGGGAGATGTGTAAAACGTTAAGAGTTCTTAATGCAGTTCGTAATTTTGAGATTGGTATCCCTCTCAGCATACAACAGCTGAAAGTAAGTATTTGGTCAAGTCATTCTCCCAATTGGTTCTTTAATTAACATCATGCTTAGGCAGGTGGCTTTTCTCCTGTTTGTGGTAAATAAGTCTGTGATATTTGAAACAATCATCTGTTTGGCAGGTGCTCACTGGACCGGTGCTCATTTCCAGGCTTGTCAATGCGTTACGGCATCTATTGGCCTTAAGAATATCGGAATATCTCAATCTTAGCCAGGTTTGTAGTGTGAGTTGTGGCTGGATTTTGAAATGTAAACTCCAAATGAAGAAAAGGAATGGTGTCTTGCTCATCACGGTTTTGCCGTCAATCGTGGAAGTCTCATGAATATTATTTGCATACACAGCTGACTCTTTCAGAGCTTAAATATGGTCTTCTATCTTTTGCAACAGGAAAAGGTTTTGATTCACTGGGCATCTGCTAAAATTAATGTCTCATCTAACGTATCTGATGCAGCTCTCCTGGAATCTCTTGCTGACAAGGTATGTGCTCTGCTTTCCATTGTTTGGTTGCTTTCTTTGCAGTTTGTGAGATGCTTAGTGTCTAATCTAGTTTTCTGGAAATCTCCAGCTAAAGATATGCCCAGGGATTTCCTATGCTGCTGTGGCTGCAAATGCACACCAGAAGGGCCGGCGCAAGCTCGCGGCCCTGCTCCTAGATTATGAGCCACAGTCATCTGAACAGGTTTGTCCATATTCACATACCAAATAGATGTGTTATGATTGAATTGATCATATTTTACTGTATTCTTCTTGGATGTAATGTTGTATCATTTTACCTGGTTTGATCTCATTACTTTAGTATCAAGGTTAAGGCAAGTGCCTGTGCTTTTGTCGGCATGTTCGTCTTGCATACAGCTCCTCTGCTGATTCAAATATCACTCAACAAATATGCAAGCTAGCTCAAAAAACAATATTTTTCTCCTTATTATTGATTGTGCCTTCAACAGGGTATGGCAGCATGTATGGCAACCATTATTGAGCTTGACTCATATGGCCTCCACTGGTAATTGCTTGTCTAGAACACCATACCAACTTATTGGCACAAAGCCCATGGGTAGAGGCTCTTGGATAAAAGGAAATTTCTATATCGTGACCACCAGAGATACATATAATTGAAGCAAGCTATGAATTTCAAGGATAATGGTAAGACTTGGGAAGCCTTTGAAGGAAGAACTTCTTGTAAATAATCTGAAAACGGTTTTGGAAGCTTAGGATACACATCTTACACGTAGAGTTTACCTTTGGGAGGCTATCCTTATGTCAGAGACCACTATAATGTTAGTGGTTTTATTGGAGTGTTTAAAGAAGCGTACAAAGCTCAGATTAGAAAATATAACAAAGCCCTCATTCGATATGCAAGAGAGGCTTCCTGATTTAAAGCTAGACCTTGTTAAACTCACTTTTGTTTTAATTGTCTAGGGAAGCATCATACAGGGCAAGCTGTTCTAATTATTAGAGTACAAACTGGGAGGAGCTTAAAATTTCCAACCTAGGCAAAGTGCATATGGTGCAATCTCTTCTTTTCAAAGTATAAAGAGGTATGTCACCAAGATATCATGCATACATGGTATCTACATTTGGTCCATAAGATTTAGTACACATGCATTGTAAATTAATGGCCATGGTAGATGATAATGCCATGCCCAATTTTTTAAATTGTGTGCTGGTAAAAGGACGTGAATCTTTTGCATTTGTTATAAAGGACACTACACTATGATGTTGAAAGTCTATAATGATAACCCGACATTTCAAATCATGCACGCTGGTACCCTTATGTATCCCTAGATAGAGAATTACACATATGATAGAAAGGAGTCCATTCTTGGTTGCTAGTACAAGCTGCAAGGAGAACTCGATGAACCAAATTGGTGACTCAATGTCCAATGAAGATTGAGCAATATTTTAATAGCTCCATATATTTGTGACCTTACCTTTTCTTTTGATCTTCCTTGTTTTAAGATAGTATAGAAATTAAGCACAATTCATGTGTTTCAACCTCCATGCAACATTAGTAAAGGGGAAGAGTAAGCAGGGGACTTAAGCAGTACTTTACAAAATGTCAAATCAGCCAAGCAGTTCATTTCAGGCCTCACAAATTCTATCGATGAAGAAACAAGGATGGGATTCCGTGCATATATTATTGAGGCTTAAGTAAGGTCACGCCAAAGGAAGAAGTTTCCAATAGGTACTATATATTTCTCAAAACATGATGCTAACTCAGTTACCATATTTTTAACGACTCGATCAAAAGTTGTGCCTAAAACCTTACTAATTAAAAGTTTTTACCTCCTCATCTAACTAAGGCTCACCAATTTTAAGAGTCTCATGAATGCCAGTTTTGATCTAACAAATGTGTGAGCTAGATCGAACTACACGCTAGCCAAGTTTCGTGAGGCTTATGAATAGTGTGCTAAGACCATTTGGATAAATATTGTTGTCGTCTTTTTTTAACTTTTTAATTTCCCAATGAAAAAGCTTCTATCAAGTGTGAAGAGTGTAAAGTCTAATACATTATGCATAGCATGAAAACTCAGCCCCATGTCAAACAGAAAACGCCCATGACTGCAGCTGAAAGTGCTATAGTAAGCCCGAAGGAGACAGAGAAAGAATAGGACTATCTCCGTTCCCTAAGAAAGAACCTTCTCCTATTGTTGCAGATCTAGAATATCCCTTGCATCCTAGACGGGATGGTCGTCAAAGTATGCACAATTTTTTGTTGTCTTCTTATATCACATTTGGCTCTATATAATGTTGGACAAATGAGTCATGAAGTGTGATTTAGCTCAATACTTGACCCTTGGTGTGAAAGGGTGGTTAAGACTACCAATTGGTTTTTAAAGTGGTAGTTAGAGCTTAGTCTCCAGGCTAGACCAGCCATGATATCATATTATTGATAGTGCTTAGGAATTTTTAAGAGGCCACATGAGGTTGCATACCCACACACACATCCACCAAGGATGAAGGGGAGCTGATTTTGGTGGTCCTCAAGGCTCAAACCCACCTATATAATTTGCCACATTTGGCAAGCCCCTTTTTTTGACATCTTGCTGAGCAAGTGCCTATGCTCTCCTAGGTTTCCTTGTCACTATGGATGCGTGTGTCATGGCATTGGACAACATTCACATCACCCAGCCACCACACCGGCAGTATTCTCTTGGACATGTCATACAGTTCAACATATTAAGCCTCCAGAATACAAATCATGCCGGTTAGATGTAGTAGGCCTGGCTAGAAAGAAAGAAAGAGTTTGTTAAAGACCGATAGGTCTATGAGACCGATAGAAAAACCTGATACAATGAGCAAAAGGGTGGAGCTACTAAGCGAGCATCCAAACCCATGCTAGAGAAAACTATGTAGACATAGTCAATGATATCATCATACATGTCACCCTAGTCATAAAACATCCCTGGCATCAACATCCCCATGGACGATGCAGTCTGATAAAACGTCAAGATACACCTGATGATGGACTAGATAGTGTAGGCAAGAAGCCCATGATAGATCGCTGTCTGCTATCTGGATGAGAGGTCCTGTCATAGTGTTGAGGGTCCATGTGCATGGGAAATGCTTTATTGAATAGTTTTACTAGGATAGGGGCTAGGATATCAATCCCGTATGCATCAACCTCGGTGCATAAACCCTCATGATCCTTCGCTTAGCCATTGTGAAGCTTCATGATCGCATCTTGATGCCTCCCTTAGTGAATAGATTACAAGTAGTCAGTCATGGTGTGTGTGAAAGACCAGGAGGGGGCTGGCCAGGGATGTCATATAATGTACGGGCATAGTTGTGTTAGACTTGAGTATCTGTGAGTGGTGAGGGGACCGCCTGTCACGAAACCATTGCCAAAAGTCTTTGGAGTTAGTGCTAAACAAGATGTTCAGTAATTCCTCATCGTTTCGGCGAATAAAGTGTCATTTCTTATAGCGAATTGGACGGCGATACTCACATAGCGCGTCTGGTTCGCTTGGTAGGCCATGTTTGGACTCGACTCGGAGTCGTTGGTGAAGAGTCTTACACTCGTCATCGTACCAGCTATTACATGGCACAGACCCTAGAGGCGGTGGATGGTTAGAGCGTGTGGTGTACAGGAAGGCGTGAAAAGCAGCCTCCTGCAGTGATCAGCTAAGGTGAGCAGAGTGTAGAGTTGTGCAGAATATCTTGGTGAGAGGCTGTAATCGAAGTGTAAGTGTAAGTGGGTGGGGCGGTAGGTGGTGTAGCACGACGAGGAGCAGTGATACTAAAAAAGAGAGATGTATGTATGATCAGCCCTAGGGGGAGATGGTGAAACAAAGGAGTCTGTGATGTGTGATGTGAAGATAGGGGATCCCATATAATCAACCACTCTAGCGGAGGGCCATCGCTCAAGACCATTATAGAGAATGAGATCATGCGCCGTACCTAGATCCAAGAGTGCAAGGGCCTGTCTATCAGCAGACACTCGTGAAATGCCAGCATCAGTGAGATCTATGTCGGGAAGTAAAACAACATCCTCTCGAAAATCAAGCAGTGGCACCTGATGTGTTGCCATCCTCGCGTTGAAGTCCCCAACTAGGAGAACATCTTTGTGGCTCGAAATATCCATGATATCCTGGTGGAGAGGTGTGTATGGTGATGTCTCAACCTCCTCCCACACTGCCTTGGCGACTCTGGTGGACAATAGTAGACCTTAATGAAGAGATTTCGGCCAGTCGTCGTTGGAATCGGATCCGAAGGAACCTAGAATGTGGGTCGCTCCTCTCCACTGAGATTGCTCCAACAAGAGATGATCTATATAGGACTGCCACGTCTCCTAAGCCACGTACTCCGCTTGTCTCCCTCGTCTAGTCCCTATAGGCTGAGTCCCAAGTATATCCACTGAGCATTGGTAGGGGGCGCTTTGGGCTCTGATGTGTCTCTGTGTAGAAGACTAGGACTCCAAGAAATTCCTAGGCTTTGACCAAAGGGTACCATTACAGTTCCAAATGGTGCAAGCGAGGGTCTCGGTATCCTGCGTCTCATAGACCCTGCCCCCTATGTGGGAGGACGGTCAGGTGATCGGTGGGGTCCAGTAATGAGACGTCCATCTCGCACTACTACCCACTTCCCCTCCTTGCAAGCCGCATCCCACAACGGCAAGAGAGCATGTCTCTCCTCTATCTGCAAAGGAGTCAGGTCGTCATCCATGGATATAGTGGGATGATTCCGTAGGGCTGATCTACGGGCAGAGTTGCAAAGCGTGCTTGAGTGTCCCTGAAGCGTATGACAAGAGGCTACTCTCTGTTGGGGTCTCTCCCCACTCGCCATACTCCCACAATAGCATGATCAGGAACCCCTAATGTGGTCGCCACAAAGGTGGTCGCGTCATCCATCGGTGAGATCTTTGTCTGTGGAATCCCTCGGACTCTGATGTTGAGAGCCTAGTGGCCCTCTGCTGCTGTTCCAAAAAGGTAGCCGAAACAGTTGCCTTCGCAAGTTCTTGCTTCACCACATCCACCCATTTGGAAGACTCGATTAGAGGTAGAAGACCCCGCTGTGGTTGTCAGAGTCATTCTAATGGCTCTCATCCAATCCAACCTTCAACCTTGTTTTGCTCTCTATGTATGCCTATTAGCCTACTCTAAAGGCCGATAGTTTCACCAAAGTAATCCATTTCCCTCACCGAGCCCACGTTGAGAGGGACATTTATCCTTCCACAAAATGGTGGCAGTAGAGAGGAGTCTGAAAGCTTCTATCTGTAGTAATGGAAAAAGAGTTTTGCTACTCCAAGAATCAGAAATCACCCCCGTTTCTTTTTGGAAATATTCCAATACACTGATCTACATTTTTTGCCTAGTTATTGGTCTTTTTGTTTTAGAACATGCCTTCCTATTTTTGCAAGATGCCACTGGAGCTTCTGTCAATAGGGCACTGGGAGCGACATCTTGAGAGATTCTTTATGGACATTAATGCTTCAGTAGAACGAGGTGAGGATTCTTAAAATCAAATAAGACAACATTTCTTTTTAAACATTCATTGTAGCTACTGTTTCTCTTTGGTTTTCTACGACTGTGTCTAAAAATGGCTGAAGGAATATTTCTGACAACTAACAGGCTGCCATGTCATCTGTTAGATGATGCCATTCACTTAAAGCTTGACCTTACCAAAGTTAAATGTGGGATTTCAGGTTCCTCTTTTGATCAGCATGGAAGAAGAGGAAAGAGCATTGCAAAAGGCAGTGGAGAGTGGAGATACAGATCTTGTGTATTGTGTCATTTTCCAGATATTGGACCAAGTATGCTGTATTATATCCTTTAGAAGACTGTACGTACTCTCGATTCTGTTATGGCTGCTCATTTGAAATTGACATCCCTTGTCCTGCTTTGGAACAGAAAACCCGGGAAGAGTTTAATCGAATTATCTTGGCAAAACCCCTTGCTCGAGATTTGTTTGTTTCTTTTGCAAGGTAAAGGGCAGATGCCAATAAATTCTACTTCCGAGGTCTGACTTGTTCTTTCTTAAGAAGAAACTGCTTGTTGTTTTCTGCTGCTTCAAATGATACAAACGCCTTGGTGGTAAATTTGCAAGGAACCACAAGATTGAGTGCAGCACAGAAAGTGTAGAAACTGGTACAAGCCTAAGGTCTTCTGTGGGTATCCCCTAATTTGCAGGCAAAATGAACCGGAAGTACTCAAACAGTTTTTCCTGTTGACAGGACAAGTCCAGGTGAGCAATGACACCTTAACTATCTGTTTGCCATTTTTGAGTGTGAGGATATAGTGAAATCAATGTGTGCGCAGGTCTTTAAGTTACAACAAAATTTTGTTGACCATACATAGCTCAACAGCCATGTCAATTATACAGATCCTGGTTAATGCATCTGCAGGGAGCAGCAGAAGCTTTATTGAAAGAATCTTGGGAACATGTGGTGAGTCCCTCGTTACGACAGGGCTCCCCTTTTCAAGGCTCTCGCTTGAAGTTACTGGAGCGAGCTGCAGATTATTATGCTCAAACTAAGGAGCATAATCTCGAAGCAAGGTCTGTGGAGGAGCATGTTAAGTTACTAAGGTATGTGTCCCTTTGAATACCCATACCAATTTTGTACGAGCCTTTTATTCATATTCTCCAGTTTCCACCTGAAATAAAGCTAGGCTGTGGAGTGCAAAAATAATTGCAGGGTACAACATGAGCTAGAGGCTGCTACTGGACAACATATATTTGTAGATTCTAGTGTAAGCGACACGATTTGCACGTGTCTTGTTCTTGGCAACAATCGTGCTGCCCAAAAGATACGTGCTGATTTTAAGGTCTTGAACGTCCCCATCGGCCTACTGCTTGACTTGTACATTGAAAATTTCTCTTTACACAAAACTTGAGAGCTTTGTTACTGTTAAGCAGGTTCCCGAAAAGCGGTTTTATTGGCTAAAGATAAAAGCATTATCGATAACTAGGAATTGGGATGCACTCGACAAGTTTTCAAAAGAAAAGAAGCCCCCAATTGGTGAGTTCGATATGCCAAACTCGTAGTTGAAAACGATGAGGGAGAAAGTTTGCCTTTTATTTTTTATTTGATAACATTCATAAATATATTTTTGTATCTTAACAGGCTTCAAGCCCTTCGTAGAAGCTTGCATTGACGGGGGTGAAAACAATGAAGCATTAAAGTACATCGTAAAGCTTTCAGACCCTCAAGAAAGAGCAGAAGTGAGTTATTTATAGTTTGCAAATTGCTCTAACTTCTCTCATATATGATATCGTTGCTTGCCATACTTAGATCATCTACTAAATTCGTGAGATCTTGTCTTTGGTATGTTTTTGTTGAACTCAACTGGATTCTTTCTTTTGGCTCGTTTAACAGTTCTGACAACTTGAACTTTTTATGCCTCTACTTAGCTTTTTGTTTGTGTCTGTCTGTGTGTGCGTGTTGCCTGCTGTAATTCATACACATGCAGGCATATGCCCGCATTGGTCTACATAATGAAGCTGCAGAGGCTGCTGCTCAAGCAAAGGACAGTGAGTTATTGGGAAGATGGAAGTTAACATTTGGACAAAGCTCCGCAGCTGGAAACCTCCTTGATAACTTACGAGATCGTCTGTATTTTCAAGGCAGTTCATAGAGTATCTATTGTGATTATTCTTGTCTGGCCATTTCCCACGCAAGAGAGGCCGCCAGCTTTGCAGATTAATATAATATTTGATTTGTACCACCACAGCTTCTTCCAGCTTTAGTCCTCCTCCTCATGAGTGTGAATATCAAGATGCTTCATTTCCTGTCTATCCCATCTCAATTGCATCGCATGTGGCTGCCAAGTGTTGATATGGGCTGTTTGTTACTTGTCAAAGGTCATGGAACCTCTCTCTCTCTCTCTCTCTCTCTCTCTCTCCTCCCCCCGCCACCCCCATGAGCTCAGAGATTTCTCTTTGTGCATTGGTGTCTTTATGATTGTGGCTATTTTGCATTCGTCATGGCAGTTGATGCCCGCTTAGAGGCTCCACCCTTTCAGTTCATTGTATCAGCTTCTTTCAGTCTCATAGACGTTTCGGCCTTTTGAAGGCTCTTAATAAACTTTGTTTCTTTGTTTCTTTCAAAACCCCCAGTTCATAGAGTATCCGTTATTATTCTTGTCTTGTCATTTCCATCGCAAGAGGGGCCGCCAGCTTTGCAAATTAAATAGTAGCCTTAGCCGAACTATGGGCTTACCAGATTACAGTGAAATAAAGCACCCCGTTCTCTCCTTTCCACCTTATCTATGGAGTTGAAGCTTTGCTGCCTATTGAGGTAGAGGTGCCAACATTGAGATTCTTGATGAACATAAATGAGGAGCCTCACCATTACTTTAGGAACCGCCTTTTAGAGTCGCAAACAACATAGTTGGATCAAATGCAAGCAATAGAGCATTATCAAAAGACTCGAGTAAAATCGACTGAGAGCTCATCAGACGAACGAGGACAAGAAGATTGGTAAGGGTGACCTATAACAGTAAGCTAGATATCACTTTCAAAACTAAGTTTCAAACAAAGTGGAAAGACCTTTTTTGAGTGCAAGAACGATTCTCTAACTGCACATACCAATTGGAGAATTTAGATAGCACCCTACAGAAGAATAGAGTTAATGGGTACCAACTTAAGAAATACATTGTCCAGCTCATGCGCAGGATGGACGAGGTGATCAGTTCTTTTCACGGAGGAGATCCTACCACTAGATGGGGACTCCTATCAGACGGGGAGTCACCCATTCCCATCACAGACCCCACAGTCTGGCACACATATGAATGCTCCCTATATGATGTCCCAAGTTAGGCACCACCTGATATGTCCTCTATGCCTAGGCTCACCACATGCCATTTGTTTACTCCGCAGAATGTATGAGCTGTCCTTCTCCGCCTTCATAACCGATGATCACTGGATCATGAGGGACTTTGCACCGAGCATTTTGCGCATGGGCAAGAGATCCTGATCACGATATTAGCATAGCTGTTTACTCATGTTGTATGCCATGGCTTCTCACCTACCTGGAGCACTACCACCATAGTACCGATACACAAGGTAGGCGATCCCATGCACACTGGGAACTACCGTACTCTTATGATTGGCCATACTTTGGCTAAGATATATGGGTCGGTACTAGAGAGGGAGATCAGCTGTCACACAGAGGGCCACAGACAACGGGCACTTAGGCAGGTAGGATTTCGGAGACAGCACTCCACCTTGGATCACATTTTCACTCTGAGGGCTATTATTGAGGAGGCGAAGTCGAAGCATCAGAAAGTCTACACTTGTTTCGTAGACTTTCGTAAGGCATTTGATATTGTCCCACGCTCTCGACTGATTAGGAGATTACATGAACTACAGCTCCCAGCCATCATGATTTGGGGGGTCATGAGCTTATATGAGTCTGCCAGAGGGAGGATACGCGCCCCAGGAGGCTTATCAGACTGGATTGAGAGCACCATCGGAGTAAAGCAAGGCTGCCCCTTGTCACCAACTCTCTTTGGGCTCTATATCGACGAGATCACTTCTTTCGTCGATCGATTAGGCGGAGAGGGTTCACTCCTAGCTGACATGATGGTGTAGATACTGCTGTGATCACTACAGAAGAGGCAAACCAAAAAGAGAATGAGGCATGGTCTACATATACTATGAAGGAGAAGGACGACTACATCAGCTTTATATATACTGTTGAACATGAATGTGTGCACTTGAGGGATGGGCAAAAATGATAGGCAGTTTTTTAGGACCCCAATTTTAAACTGCTAATGATAAGAACCAAGTGGAACTGATACTATTGTACATCTTAGGTCATGTTTTGCATACTAGAATGTTTATTTACATGAAGACAAAAACAGATTATTGATTGTGGAACTAATGAAAGGTAGGCCAGTGGAGGTGCTGGTAACAAACATGCAAATAAAAGCAATCACCTCTCCAAAAAAAAAGCAACAAGCACTATTTTTGTGATAATTTTTTAATCTGTAACTCGGATTTAGAAGTTTTTGTTATCGTTGCAAAGCCAAGAGTGGGATCTATGACTTTCTAGAAGAAGCCAGGGTCTTAATTGACAAAAGCGAGGATCAAAATTTGAGAATACGACAAGCGACTTATTTATGTTGTAAAAGGTATAGGAAAGTTATGTTTTTGAGGAATAGAGGAAGTTTGTGAGTGCCTTGGGATTGGAAGAAGGGTGATGCTCCTATTTTGTGCCATGCTGGAGTCTTCCTTATGTATTACATAAGTGTCCCCTTTGATCATTGTTCTTGTTTGCAGAAGCAAAAATTAAAAGTGTGGGTTATAGAAGTCATAATTGCTACAAGGTGTGTAGGAAAAATATATAAGTTGTTGGCCTTTTCTAGTGTTCAGTATATGTTTGTGTGTTAGAGGCCTATCATAAAGATCGAGCCCAGACCTCCGATTTCTCTCATCAACGTATTCATAGCAAACATCAAACGTTGGTGCATAAATTCGAAGATGGTGGAGAATGGAGTATGTTACTCAATCCTCGGATGTGAGAGCTACAACTTGATGAGCAAGAGTTCACCAAGGAGAGCATGACTATAGGGTTACTCAAAGGCATGAAAGATTAAGGTACTTCTAGCAAGTACCTAGCTTGCTCTAATGGCAAGCATTACTAAACTAAAATTCCAAGGTATGTGTTTTTTTAAAGATTTTTCAATAGAATTCTTTGGGGTCAGTGTTTGTACAGGTGCTTTGGTTGGTTGAGGAACAGAAGGCAAAGGCCTTCCGTACAGACAGAGGGGGATCTCTCAATGTGGAGGCTTTTGACACATGTTGCAAGAAATTGGTGATCAAAGGTGATGATCACGAGACTTGTCCACCCAAACCCAAAGGTGATGATCACGAGACTTGTCCATGCAAGCCCAATTATATCATGCTCAAATATCAGATGATCATCTTATCAAAGCCTTTATGGCAGAGATGAGGGATCTTGAAGATCAAAGAAAGATGGTAGTGCCATTGAGATCAATGGGTGCCAAACTCACTTCAAAGTTAGCTGGAGGGATTCCTACGAGTGGGGATCAACGTGGCCATACACAAGGATCTCACTATGCATGACATCAAGGACCTAGATTGAATGGTGCTGGTTGTATGTCAAGACGTGGGACCTTTCACCAATTCTGAATAGCCCTCACTTTGTGTAGCAAAATCCTCCCTAGAATAAGTAGTAAGCCCCTAGACCTGCTGGCATAACATGGCAAGGTGCCCACTAGTACCATTTATTTGATTCTTGACCTAATTAAAGCTTTGTATGACTAAAGGGTGTGCATGGTTATGGTCTAACCATCTTGTTTCGAATAACTGCTTATAAAGTAGCTCTATAACTTAAGCTATTATGATAAAGTAGCTCTCCATTAAGATGTATAAGGTCAAGTTATGTTGGATCACGTACCATCCCTTTAGGAGTACTTTGAATATATTAAATATGAGAAGATGGGGCCATTATTTAACTCTTGTAAGTAAATCATGTTTTTGAAATGGGGTGTAGAGGTTTGGATTCGGCTAGAATCAACCCTTTTGGTCTTTTGGTTTATGTTGAATGGGTGAAGAGATGTACAAATTCGAGAATGGGGTATGTTCACATTGATGAAGTTGTGACTTCTTATATTTTGGCTAGTAACCAACATACCCTATTGTTACAATTTGAGTAAGAAGCTCCATGTCGTGCTTGCCTTTTTGGCAAACAAGGAGATTGGTTTGAGATAAAAATTTCTACATCATAATCTCCATGCTCGAAAAGCTACCTTGATTGAGTAATGTACAAAATATAGTGCTTATCAGATATGCTTTGCATGGTAGAAGTTGCATTAAATCATGTTTTACAACCATAAAAAAACACGCTCTCAGATGTGTTATTCGCAGGCGTACATGTCCAATGGGCACGATACTTTACACGCTCATCAATAGCACCTATCTTGAGGTGTATGCAAAGTATCGTGTCCATTGGATATGTCTTGAATGATTGAAGTCACATTAAAGCATGTTTTTCACCAAGTCTTATGCACAACCGTAAAAAAACACACTCTAACATGTGTTATTTGAACGTGCACATATCCGATGGACACGATACTTTGCACACACATCAATCCCACCTATTTTAAGGCATGTGCAAAGTATCGTTCCCAGTATATGTATGTTTTGCATGGTTGAAGTTGCATTAAAGCGTGTTTTTCACCAAGTCTCATGCATAACCATAAAAAAACATGCTTTGAGATGTGTTATTCGAATACGCACATGTCCAATGGGCATGGCACCTTGCACATTTTGAGTCACACAACCGTCAAAAAACACGCTCCGAGGTGTGTTATTCGAAAACACACATATTTGATGGGCACGATACTTTGCATGCACATCAATACCACTTATTTTGAGATGGGTGTAAAGTATCTTGTCCGTTGGATATGCTTTTCATGTTCAAAGTCGCATTAAAGCATCTTTTTTACCAAGTCTCATGCACGACCATAAAAACACACAATATGAGGTGTGTTGTTTGAATGTGCACATGTCCAATGGGCACGATACTTTTCACATGAATCAATACCATTTATTTTGAGACATTTGAAAGTATCATGTCCATTGGATATGGTCATGATCGAAGTCACATTAAACCTTGTTTTTCACCAAGTCTCATGCACAACCATAAAAGAACATGCTCTACCATTTATTTTGAGACATGTGAAAAGTATTGTGTCCATTAGATATGTTTTTCATGGTCGAAGTCACATTAAATCTTGTTTTTTACCAAGTCTCATGCACAACCATTAAAAAACACACTTTGCTACTCAAATGCGTACATATCTGATGGGCATGATACTTTGCACATGACTCAATCCCACCTAACTTGAGATGCTTCCAAAGTATTGTGCCCATTGTATTGCATTTAAACATGGATCAACCAAGTCTCATGCAAAATGGTCAAAAAACATGCTCGGAGGTGTATTATTTGAACGCGCACATATTAGATGGGTTCCATACTTTGTACATACATCAATTCCACCTATCTTGAGGTTTTTAGGATATGATTTACATGGTTAAAGTCACACTAAAGCGTGCTTTTCACCAAGTGTCATGCACAACTATAAAAAAACACACTCTACCAAGTGTTTTTCACCAAGGGGAACGAGCATTTTTCGAGTGGAATCGTCTGAGCATCCGAATGAAGGGAAAAAAAAGCTTTCAATTATGTAAAAATATGGCAAAAATAGATTGGAACAAAACATAGTTTCACTTAGAAATATGCAAAGATGCAAAGTATTATAGCAATGCCTATTTTATACACAAATCTTTTTGGGAATGGTGAGTAACATAATGGGATGGCTTTTGAAGAAACCCACACGTAGAGTAGACGACTTTATGAAAATTCCCTTATGATCCTTCTTACAACTGTTACTTAATAGGGGGTGACATTGAAAACCCTCTCTCAACCTAGCTTCATGAAAGGGTTTCTCCAAAGAAACCTCATTGATCAAGGTAGTTTCGCCAGTGAAACCCCTTTGAAGTAGGTCTTCCAAGGTAGTTTCGCCAGTGAAACTACCATGGACAACACTTTTAAAAGTTGCATAACTTTCACATTCAATGTCGAAATATAGTCATTCAACCACTCAAATTGATCACAAAACCCCATTTGAGCACATCTATGGGGTTATATTTTGAAAAATATTGCATATATAGTATTAAATATTACATGTATTTTATGAGAGTGATATATAAGACCAAGTTAATCCTTATTTATAGTAATTTAAACGTCTTTAAAAACATATCCATAAATATCACACTAGAAAGCTCTTGTCATATTGATATAAATGTGTTTAATAAGTAATTATAGATGTATAATATTATTACATTGAGAGTGATTATGAGGGATATTTCTTAAAACCATGTTTCCTAAAGAAATACAATTGTTTAAATCTCTTGAAAAACACACTCAGATAAACCTGCTCATAGGTTTTTGCTCGTAAAATTGATGCATCCCCAACCAAGTGTCATGCACAACTATAAAAAAATGCACTCTGTAGTGTATTATCCAAACATGCACATATCAGATGGGCATGATACTTTGCATGCACGTCAATTCCATCTATTTCAAGATATGTGAAAAGTATTATGACCATAAGATATGGTTTGTAGGGTCAAAGGTGCATTAAACCCTGTTTTTCACAAAGTCATGCACAACCATCAAAAAACATGCTTTGAGGTGTGTTACTTGAATGCATACTTATCGGATGGGCATGATACTTTGCACGTGTCTCAAAATAGGTAGTATTGACGTGTGTGCCTACGCAATGGGCTTCCATCAGCACTGCCTCCTTCTCATGAGGTTGAACACACCGCAACAAGGCCTTCATTAGGTGCCGCCGGTATAGCTGGCCTAAGACTGCTTCAAAAGATCGGCTCCGCAGGGCCAATCATTTCCTTTGATCTCTATTCATGTACTTTGGCATTATGCCAGTAGTTAAGAACAAGAGCATCTCATAATAACATGACCACGGGCCACCTAGAACCCAACACACAAGGGCATGGGGCTTGTTGTGGGTGGAACCACCGGGGTAAGAACCCTATATGGACAATCTTCAAAAAATGTGGCCCTTGGCATTTAAAGCATAGCACTAGAGGGTTTGCTGAGCCCTTATAAGGGCATTCATTTGCCTTGTGTGGACCTTGGCATGTATAGCATTAGATCGAGGTCCTTCATGCCAAGGAGTTCATATCTCTTGCCGTCACAACCATGGGCGCTATCTGGAGCACTGGGACATGTTGATCCCCATGTAAGAGGTAGTGACTTATGATGCCACTTCCCTCCTCATAAGAGTAATATTTGGGATGTTCGTGATCATGTCTTGTCTCCTCCCAATCATTAGGTAGTTCTTCCACCAATATTTGGTTGACTGGAGTTATATGAGGTAGGGTCGATTGCGGGCCTAGTATTTGTGGTGGTAAAGGAGCTTGTTGTGCCCTTTATTGCCCTAGATTGGCTAGAGGGGCTTCTTGTGCATTCATCGAGTTGGGCGAGGCCATTAGGGGTAATTGGGATCTCGGCTAATAGATTGGCTGGGGAAGGACCTTCCAAAATTCGCATTGGGAGGTGTTGTGGTTTCCCCATTATAGAAGTGTGCACAGTAGAGGGCTTGCCTTGCTCTGAGGTGGGGGCACTTACCGTTGCATACCCCACACTAAACATTGTCCCTCCTAGGGAATAAGTGAGGGTTACTTGGTGTTTTCTTGGAGGTTCCTGACTTCCAATGTTGGCCCAGCTGATTCACTAGGTTAGAAGACAACTCACTCATATCCAAACCCTTAGGTTCATTGTTCTCCTTCTTGGTAGGCTCTGTATTGGAAGACCTTATCGATTGTGATACCTCGAATGGAGTTGTAGTTTTGCCCTAGACAACCTTATACATCATATTATCACTTATATAGATGGCTACTTTACTGCTACAGAGTTCAAAGGAATCGGTATGCATAACCATTAAGTAGCCCTGAGATGCAGAAGTAGATTGAGAGATATGAAGTGGCCAAAGTAGAAAGAATAAATGCAAGGATGAGATTCAGAGAAATGTACAGGCGATCGCAACCATATCCATGGGATCTAGCTCTTCTCCCCACTCACATGTCACTTGATTGGCTACAACTGGCTCTATGTAAAGCCGAACGTGATGGAGAGACAATAAATGAGCACGAGCGAGAGTTATCATCTGGATGTATGATGCATGTAAGTTTCTTACCTCTTGACGTAATTAAGTAATTATTTGTGGCAATATACGCTATAAAATAGATGCATAGGAGAGAATGTAGAGAATATTTATTAGAGAGTATACTAAGGGGGGAAATTTTTATTAAATAATCTATCTAGTTAGAGAGGGGGGCGGGGAGGTAAAAATACATATATAGAGAGGAAGGGGATATATCTAATTAGAGAGGGAGGGGGAGGATCAAAATAAGTAATTAGAAAGGAGATTATACCGCAATTAAATAGAGAGGAAGGGGAAAAGACGTAAATAAAGAAAACAAGGAAGCTTTGGACTTCGAACCTGTATGACAGTGTGAGTCCACAGTGGTCGTGTGGACACTTTGGAGCACCGGATAATGCTGGAGCATTAAACACAAAGCCGAGCATAGCAAACGACTTGGAAGCTAGAAGCTATTAGGCACTATAGGCAGCATAAATGAGATGTTGGGCAGCACGGACGCACGTTGTGGTCAGCGACATCGAGCCATCTCATTGGAGCATAGTACTAGATCTTGGGGCTATGGGGCAAGCTGTAGAGGGTGAGAGCCTACTGAGAGGTTAAGAACTAGATAGCCCAAGCCCCATGGCAGTGGCGGAGTCCAGAGCATGGAGTAGAGAGCTGGGGTAGAAAGCCTGGTGAGCGTGTGAGCAAAGGGGTTAGGAGGGCTTAATAAATAGGAGAGAGGGTCGGGGTAGTTGGGACATTCGGGAAAGTCAGGAAGGTTTTTTTTTGGAAAGGTGGGGATAAATATGACCATGCCACGTATTGTATGGTGGGCAAAGGGCCATGTGTGGGTTAGTTTTTAATAAGGGGATACAATCAGAGTTGGGAGTAAAAAAAGCATAACATGGGATTTTCAATTTACTAATGAGAGAGGAAGTTTGGTTATTTAGTTTAGTTAGTGTAGTTAGGTAGAAGTGTAGTCAGTTTGGTAGGGGAAGTTAGGGAGGCAAGGGTGGTTCGGAGGTTTGGTTAGGTAGTTAGTGTAGTTAGGAAAAAAGGTGTAAATAGTTTAGGAAAAAGGGGGATGAAAATAAAGAGGGGGGCGAAAAAGTGGAAGCTATTAGGGAATAAGTAGTAAAAAAGGTTTTATAAAATATGCAGAAGGGCGAGGAGATTTAAGAAAGGAAAAAATTATTTAAATACCAAAGAGTTTGGAAGTTTAGGAAGATTTTAAAAAAAGGGGGGGGGGGGAGAGAAGGGGTTTTGTTTAGGGTTTAAGGGCTTAAAAGAGATAAATTAAGGGTAAAATTTAGGAGTTTAATTTAACTTTAGATTTAGATATTAGAACAGTGGAACCAATAGAAAAAAGGGGGGAAATGGGAGAGTAAGTGTGAATTAAAAAAGAATTAATAAAAAGAAAAATTAGGGAGAATGGATACAAGAAAATTAGGAGAAAAAAGAGGAAATTTTTAATTAATAAAATTTAAAAAGGGGGATGAGGGGAGTAGAAAAGGCAAAAAATTAAGGGAAATAAAGGATAGAAGTTAAGGGAAAATGTTGAGGGGAACATTAATGATAAAAAAGGGGGGGAAGGGGGGGAAATAAAGTAAATGTAAAGGAAAATTGAATAGGAAGTGTGTGTGTGTGTGAGGTTGAGTTGATGTGATAGGGTTGTTACTTAGGAAGTCATGGACAGAACCATGGGTAGAGTGAAAAATAAGAAAGAAACATAGTTATGGAAGTGTAGGCTCATTGGGAGAATCTTTAAAGAACATATCTATCAAAACGTATGTCATTGGCCCCAATATAGAGTTATCAAAATTAGCCCATGCTACCATTTTCAAGTCTTCAATGGGTTTAAGTATAATTAAACTTCCCATAACGGTTTTTTAAATACTAGAATTTGACTTTGTAGATGGGTTTAGCTAGCTTGTGCCAATCAATTTGAGAAAATTATGTTAAGTTTTGGATGAATTTTTTAAATTTAAAGCTATAAATATTAGTCAAGCATCTTGGAGCAACAGGCTCTAGTCACCATTGAGCTCATACTTTCCCCTATCTTTGCCCTTGATTATGAGTGGCAGAGTCAATGGAGATCTCATGTATGAGGCCTAATACATTGTATTCACTTGCTTATATATTAGGCTCTCTTTAGAGTAAACAGAGTAGTTTTATATCTTTTAACTTTCTCTCAGTTCGTTTCATCCATGCTGCACTATCACACTTCATAGTTCACTCCTTTCTTGTTTTTATATTTCCTAGAATTGGTATTGGACCTTGGATTCTTTTTTCTCCACGTGCTATTGTTGTTGTTATCAACCTAACTTTCCTACCTCAACTGAACATTTCTTGCATTGTGAGTGAGAGGAGAGCTCCACAGATGACTTCCTCTTGAACTTCTTATCTCTCTATTCATGGGAATAGAAAGGCAAATTGAAGGTGTAGTTTTTTTAGACTTGCAGACAATTTGATGAAGATGTCTAGAGTAGAATCTCATCCTATAATTAAAAGGGGAATTGTAGAAGACATCGGCTAAACATATTTTGATTTTGTTTTGACTCAATCCGAGGTCTATGTCAAAAGATATGGCATTTGCAAGAATTGGCCAAAATCTAAGGCTTTGAGGTCAATGTCAATGTCCTTTTTTGTTGTTGATTAGGCTGGTTTTGCAAATTAGCAAGGTAGCTTGACAAGTGAGGTGAACAAAGCTGTTTTCAACCCGACAACCCATGGAGTTTTTTTGAAGGAAAAGAAAGGAGATTATTTCTTAGCTCTTGTTGCGATTTGAACCCTGCATTACCTTTGACACAAGAGAATCTTACCACTACCCCAATTGGAATTCTTTGAAATAGATTTAGAGCTATAATTTATTATTCTTTTTTGTGAAAATCTTGATGTATGTAGTGCAATAATAATTGGCATGTCGGCATTTTTTGTGGTGGATTGGACACTTTTTTAATGCCCTCTTTATTTTCTCAGAGACAAAGACACAAGTCATGTTTAACTTTTGCCTCATAACATTAAACTGCATAATGCAATTGACGTGCACCAATTTTTCAATGCCAAACATCATAGCACTAATTTGAAGTGACTGCTTGGAATTCTTGCTCTTTCTCTTCAATATAATAGGCTGTGAAGACAAATTTTTTTGTCTTGGGTGGGGAGGGGGGGGAGTCACAACTAAACATCTATGATATCTCTGGTTGCTGATGATGTTGTTGTACTTTCCAAAGAAAGTGAAATAACTTTTCTTTTGGAGAATCTAGCATACCAAGGCTCAGTAATGGATCCATCTACAGCTTACAAGTACAACCACAAAACAAAGGAGCTAAGACTTCAAAACCATCACACTGGAGGAGAAATGCAACAAGAGAAACCCAATCAACACAATGTGACGAGGGAATCCAAATCAATTGAGGGGCCATAATTGCATTGTAGTGAACTAAATGAAAATGTGAATAATAAAAAAACTGATAGGTGTTGGAATCATCACAATGCAATAAGGAAGTTTTGTTGTGATGATCTAAAGGAAAAAGTGAATAAGAAAACCCAACATGTCTCAGAATTCATCACAACATGATAAGGGAGTTTCACCATTGATGGAGTGGCCCTAATCGCATTGTGATGATCCAAACAAAAAAGCAAATAAGATAAGTGAGTTTTAGGATTGATGGAGGGAACCTAATTGCATTGTGGCAATCTTTAAAAAAAGCAAATAGGAAAAACTTAAAAGGTCTCAGAATCATCAAAATGCAATAAGGGTGTGTTTCATAATAGACGAAGGGGTCCTACCACATGGTAATGATCTGAACAAACAAACAAAATAAGAAAAACCCAATAGGTCTTGGAATCAACACAACGTGATAAGGGAGTTCAAAATCGATGGAGGGGGCCTAATTGTATATGGACGAAAAAGTGATTATGAAAAACCCAATAGGTCTTGGAATTAAAAAAATACCATGTTGGAAGAATGATCAAAGTGGGCGAAGCTCATGAATATGAAAAACTTGACAAGATTTGGAATCAATAGAATACCCTATTGGAAGAACAATCAAAGGGGGTGGAGCTTGGAAATATTTAAAACCCAACAAGACTTGAAATCAATAGAATATCATGTTGGAAGAATGATCAAAGGGAGTGGAGCTCGCAGAGTTCAGAGGAAGTGATTGAGGTGGTCATGTACATGAGGGAGGGAGGGTTGTGGAAGAGGGTGGAGCTCACAAAGGTCAAATGGAAGAGGTGGAACATGCTAATATACTTTGTGTTACATGTAGAAGCAAAATTTATACTACCTATCTACACAAGCTATACTACACCCACCTCGAGGCCAAGGCTTGCATGGACTTGAAAATGCAACAATAAATAAACTTGTTCCATCAGCCCTTGCAAAAGACAAAAGACGTGATAGCAATTGATTGTGTCAAAGATTTGCTCTAGACATCATGAGTGATGTAGCCATCTTGCTAGAATTATATCAGTGAAGGATTGCATGGACTCGAAATTCAGTGATGGCTTCCATTGACTCAAAAATGTAACAAAGCCGCATGGACTAAAAATGTAGCAATGCCTTCGTTGCATTTTTTAGTCCAAGCAAGTTGTCACTACATCAGCCCTTTGTAGAAGCTCAATATACTTGATAGCAGCTGACCAAAGACTAATAAGAGCCTCTCGAAAGCTTTGTAGAGATATATCAAAAGATATAAGACATGGAGAGACATAAGGGGATGGTGATGCCACTCCTTGGACCACTCTAGATGGTAGGCAATGCTGCAAGTAGCATGATATATTTGTCAACTATGATCACCAAAGCATTTGGGATGGATTTTCCCCCCTCAAGCTCTTGGGCTCACCTGTAGGCTCATGCATATCCCTGGGCCTTGTATCCCCCTTATTGCATTGTGATGATTCTTTAAAACTATGGATTCTAAGACCTATTTGGTTTCTCTTATTTGCATTTTCATTCAGATCATCTTATTTGTATTCTCATTTAGATCATCACAACATGATTAGGGTCCCTACGTCAATTCTAAGACTCCCTTATCATGTTGTGATAATTCTAAGGCCTATCATGTTTTTCTTATTTGCTTTGTCATTCAAGTCATCACAAAATGATTAGGGTCCCTCCATTAATTTTGAAACTCATGTATTGCATTGTGATGATTTTGAGACCTGTTGCTTTTTCTTATTTTCTTTTTTGTTCTAATCATCACAATGCAATTAGGGCCCCTGTGCTGATCTTGAAACTCCCCTATTGCATAGTGATGATTTTGAGACATATCTGGTTTTCTTATTTACTTTATCTTTCATATCATGACAATGTGATTAGTGCGCTTCCATTGATTCTAAAGCTCCCTTATTCCATTGTGATAATTCTTTAAAAACTCTGGTTCTAAGATCTATCTAGTTTCTCTTATTCACATTTTCATTCAAATCATCTTATTTGAAATTTTGTTCAGATCATCACAACACAACTAGGGCCCCTCCTTGATTTTGAAACTCCCTTATTGCATTGTGATGATTCCAAGACCTATTGTGGTTTTCTTATTCATTTTGTCATCTAGATCATCACAAGACCCCTACATAGATTCTAATGCTCCCCTATTATGCTATCATGATTTAGAGGCTTGTTTGGTTTTTTAAATTATGTTTGTCGTTCAAAGCATAACAATGCAATAATAGCACCTCTATTGATTTCCAGACTTGTTTGGTTTTAAAAATTATGTTTGTCATTCAAAGCATTAATTAGAACACCTTTGTTGATTTTGAACTCTCTTATCATGTTGTGATGATTCCAAGGTCTAGCAATTTGTCAAGTCCATATGCGAATGCTTTGGATTAACATTGTGATGGTAAAGATCTACCCTAGGCGCCTTGCATGAGGCTATTTAAGTATTTCTTGATCAATTTCTACGAGGATAGTTACGTATTGGCCTCCCATGCACATAGGGTGACAAATTTTCCGAGGGTTATGAAATCACTGCATCACTCAAGTTCTAATTTGACAAGAGGCTTGGGCTCATTGCTATTGATGATGTGAGGCAGATTGACATATTGCATCTCCCTCCAGCGAGGAGGTAGAGATTGAATAGCATAGAAGTCCCTCTGGGTGTGTACTCATTGAATACTTGGTTGCATGCTTAGATTTTGGAAGATTAGGAAGCTAGCTAGATGCATGACAATGAGGTGAGGAGAGAAGAGGAGAGTGGAGAGGAGGAGACAAAGTAATGAGAGATGAGGACAAGTGAGTAGCTAAGGAGGATAGGAGAAGCATGAGAGGAGAGCTAAGGAGGATGGGAGAGCTAAGAAGAAAAGAGTTGCAAGAGTAAATCCATGAGACAAGAAGGGGAAAAACGAGGGATAAGGGAGAGGAAGAGGGAGAGTGGGTGGAAATCAAGAGACAAGAGAAGGGGAAGGGGGATGAGTGGCATTCACTAAAGGCAAGGGGCAAGAAGAGCACAAGATACAACTCTTAAAATAAGAGAGAGACTCTGTTCCTCAAAACTTGCATAAAACAACTAAAGACTAAAGTCAAAACTTTGGCCTTTTATACACATCACCTTTTCAAGGGAGGGCCAACCTTATTCTCTCACACTCTTCCTATCTTTTCTACTCTCTTGTTCCTAGTGTTTACAATCCTCATAGGCCACTATGGCTCTAAGTCAATTCCTAACAAAATCCATAAGCACATTATGCATATTTACAAGATTATACAAGAAGGCACAAAATGTGACAATGTCAACCAAGGCCATTAACATGCCCCCCTTCCTACTTGATCCATCCTTGGATCAAGAGTTCATGAGCCATGATGTTGATTGGGTGGCTTGGATGACTGAATGTTTATCAATAACCCATTGCGAGATCTTACAAAATGGGTGATGCAGCTGCCAAAAGTGTGTGCCATGCATGTCCTCAAAAGTCCTTATGAAGGTGGAGATTTCAGACTTGTAGGTACATGCATATCATTTGTCGATGAGGGGCCAGCGTCTGATAAAAAACTAGCTCATGCCGTATATTTAGATGTCTTTATTTGATTGTTGGAGCTTACTTAAGGATGACATTGAGCATAATAATTAGCCAAAAAAAGTGGATGGAGGCTATGACCGTGGGATCCGGCACCTTGGCATATTTATCGATAAATTGTTGCATATGGTTGTAAGCATGTACACTGTAGCCACCTTAGCATATGTATCAATAAATTGTTACATATGGTTGTAATCATGTATGTTGTAGCCACCTGCCAAAAGTTGAAGCAAGGAAAATTGTAGAGGATGTTCGAGTCACTCACTTGCACCTTTTGAAAGAAGCTCCATTTCTTTGATGTACGGGCATATACATAAGATGTATGCAGAGGTCCCTACTAGCATTGCAGTACGTTTGCTTGTATTTTGGCTACTTCAAAAAGGGTATCCTCCAAGAGTTTATTGCAAAACATGGTACCACTTGGGGTCTTTGATAGGAATACCTTCGGCAATTTGGTCATCCCCCTTCTTTGGAAAGTGGTCTAGTTCTATGAGGTGTGGCTATTGTGGAAGAGGCTCAATTGAGAAGGAGTATGCTTTAGACCTATTTGGGAGTGAACTTAGTGGGCCTGATCAAAAGCTTGCAAGGGTCTCTATCAACTCTAAGTGAGTGCTTAGGAGTGGCAAATCTTTAAGAATGTTGTAGAGTGGCATACCTTGGTGCCTCCCAAGATGTGAAGGAGCAAGTGAGTCACATGGCTACCATCCATTGTGAGTGTCTTGTTGTAGACTCCTCAAGGTCATCAATGGTAATTTTCAATACTCCATGTTGCTCTCATGGTAGTAAAGTCACATCCAGTGGTTCTAGATCCTTTACCTTAACAGGTTCTTTTGATGCTACCACCCTTGTAGGGATAGGTCCTTGTGGTACTATTGACTTATGGTCTTGTTGTCCCTTACTTGAAGTCCTTTTGTGTCGATTAGAATGAGTTGAGCAGTGAGGGGATGTTGACAAGGCTAGGACCATCCTTGTAGTAGGTTCTTGTGGGACTACTGCAGGTGCCTTTGGAATCCAGGTCATAGGTTGGTATTTCTACTTGGGCCACCATGCTAGGTTGTTGCAGTTGGGTTGGCACATTGCATAAATGGTACTTGTTGGGGGGACATAGGAATGGGGCTTCAGTAGAGCCATAATCATTGGTTGGCATACCTTGCAATGGTACTTGTTGAGGGGGCATAGGAATGGGGCTTTGGTAGCCATAATTGTTGGTTGCTCTTGTGGTATTCTTGGGCCCATAATTAGGCCTTTGGAACCTAGTGTGATTTGCATTGTTGCATGGGTCATGCATGGCATATCCTTTGATTCTTCTTAGGGTGGGTCTTTGTGGTAAGGGACATTGTTGGGAGGCAGATAAGGTGTTGTCATCCTACAATGCCCTCCTCCAAACTAGCCAACCTAAAACTTTGCACAAGATTAGAAACTAGAGAATTGGAGATAGAGGATGGTGATAGAGAGGGTAGTGAGATGGTGGATGCCTCCTATAAGAACACCTACGCTACTCCCCTTCCCCCCTAGCTTCATGTGTATAGATGCCAGTATGTAGTTCAGGATGATGGTACAGGTGATGAGAGTTTGCATGATCCGAGTGAATCTATCGGCCCTTTGCAGATAGGATAGTACAAGAGCCCAAGGGCATTCTCCTCTTCTCTCTTCTTGACAATGACATTGACCTGGAAGACGAAGCAGTTTTTCCTTCGTTAGCTAAGGACAAAGAGCTCCATTCCTTTTCTGTTGTCACTACTGAGAATATTCTCGCTCCACCACCACATTATAGATTTAGAGCCTCTCATATTTGTGGAGGGAGAGGGGGATATGCACTTCCATCTTATGCATTTATGGCTTAGAAGCCATGGGGTGGGTTCTTCTCCATGCCCTCGAGACCGCATCCTTTTGCTCGCACTTCCTATTAAGATGGGTCCTTGGCTATGGGATTGCTACACTAAACCACATGCTGCTAGCGATTACCAACTTAGAGGAGGGGATGACTTGCAAAGAGAAGCAAGTGCAAAGCCCAATTCCGGTCCCAGGGTCCCCCACATAAATGTGTGGTCATGTCCTAAATGCAAAGTATTATGTGCAGAGCATAAATACTTAGTTTCTAGTTTTTCAAAAATTTTGAGGTTTAGGTCTTAGACGGGGCAACCCTGGTCTCATCTCATAGGTGCATCTAGGAACCCCAGAAGAAGAAGACATGTAAATTTGCCATGTCCTTGAGAGTCCCAGCTTCCCTGCCAACTCTCCCCCCACATAAATGTGTGGTTATGTGCTAAATGCAAAGTACTATAAGCCAAATGCAAAGTGCTATATGCCAGATTCAGACTTCTATGTGAAAATTTATAAGAAGTCCTACCAATGCATGGGAGCTAAGCCAATTTACTGAGTTTGTGAGTAGCTTGTCATCAAGAAAAGCCAGGATACTCTTATGTTCACTAGGTTGCTCACTCTCACCCAGAAGTTTGCATGCTCTTTCAGCCATCTGGTTGCAAAGTTCCTCCTATTCCTTGAGTGTTCACATGGGTGATGAGTCGTTCTCTTCTTTTTGTTGGGGGCGGATACTCCTTGGCGATTCTTATCCCAGTATCTATGTGATTCTCTCCTATTGGTACTCCTTCGGGTCCATTTTCATGTCAAACTCCACCAACCCCATCACACGCGCTTGTGTTGAGTCTATCTCCCTTGTAATGCCAGCTTTAACAACTCCTCCTTCACTTGGAATGATGGCTTTGATAAAGCTTACATCTCTTTCTTGTTAAGAGGTTCAAAGGTGTTTTTGTAGGAAGATGGGATAGACACTACCTCCTTTCCTTTTTTTTAAGGTATTCTTGGAGATATTGGGAGGGATCCCTTCCAACCTGCTCAAAAAAAGAAAGATTTCTCATAGGGGATCATGACAATTGTGAGGACATTGCAATTGTGAAGAGATGGGAGCAGTTCAAGTTTTCCCTCTACATGAAATGGAGTGACAAACAATGGAGAGATAAACGATGACTCACCACAATTTGGGGAGTGTTTTGATGATCTCATTGACTGTCTGGAAGAGTGGGATAACTTTGCAGTTGTTGCTGATTTTGGCAAGAACAAGGAATATGACTCATACTTTGTGTTGCAGTGTACCAACCCAAGAACAAGGTTAAGGAAGCATTTAGGATCATTAGGGAACAAGCTATGAGAAGTGGGATGTAGAAGTTGGAGATATTTGGTACAAAAAAACATACAAGAGAGGCCACAATTACGAACTATTACATAAGAGTCGGCAAACATTTTTGTATTCTCATCTAGTAAGAGCTCTTAAGTTCTAGTAGACAAAAGAAGGGCAAGAGTATCTTTAAAATGGACACTCTCACGGGGTATCTTGGAGTAGTGGACAACTTAGATAGTAAATGAAAATACATTCTAAGGAAAAAGTATCCTAGAAAAATGAAAAATGTATTTATAGTCAATTTGTATTTAGTAAATCTCAAACCCACTGTGCTTGTTTTACAAACCACTGTGTTTGTTTTATGTAAATCCCAAATAGTAAATCCCCACCACAATTGTTTTACAACCATTTTACTTGGTTTTAATAGTAAATCCCAAACCCACCATGCTTGTTTTAGTAAATCCCAAAAAACCCTGCGCTTGTTTTAGTAATCCCAAATGAGGGAAAATGTATGCCACTTATCTTGTAAAACCATTGGGCTGGTGACCAAAAATCCTGAATTAATGAATTATATGCCATCCATCTTGTTATGATTGAAGGAGGTGGCAGTTAATCCAAGATGACGTATCGTGTGCAACCAACCTTTCACACTGGTTGTGATCCTAAAATAGCTTGGATAAATGCAGTTGTTGATATGGCCCTTCAGGGGTGGTCCCTCATAGATTGGAGTCTCTCCAATGCTACCAGTTTCTTGAACTTTAGATTCTCTTAGTGGTCTTGGCATTGCTATGGGGACACTTACCACTTATGTAGTTCTTGAAGTACTCCGGCACTTCTCGAAGATTAGCCTCTAATGGTGTTGAACTAGCCTGACATGTGCTATGGGTACTGGGTGGCATAGTATCATCAACCAAATTTTGAGGCTCTTGGGGACTTTCTTTTTCTGAAGTCTCTTAATCGAGCCTCATCTACACACCTTTAGGGGCAAGTGCCATATCGACATGCCCTATATCTCCAATGGCATGTTGATATGGCCCAAGCCCTAAAGGGGACCCTCAAGGGCCCATATGTGGTATGCAACCAACCATTGCATTGGTGACCACTTATCCTATACTACCACCATGCCAGTTGTGAACCTAAAATAAAGAAAACTAGTGAGATCACTTATCCTATACTACCATCATGCTGGTTGCGATCCTAAAACAGCTCGTTTGCATAAAGAAAGATCCTAAAATAGTTTTTTTTATAAAGGAAACTTGTATTTGAATGGCTGTAAACATTCAACAACTTTTGCAATAATTAAAGAGTGGTTTCATTAATAATTGAACAGATGCATCTCATACATTGAGGTCTTTCAGCTACATTCGATTGCTTGGAGGTCTATTAGGTACATTCGATCACTTGAAGGATGGGCCCTTCTCGCTCCTTTCCTTCAGGCACCTGGTTCCACATTTTACTTTCTACTTTGAGCTCCCTTCATTAGGTCGCTTTGAGATCTTTTGGCTCATCCACTCCTTGATGGGAGGATTGGCCCTTCTTCCCAAGGATCAAGCTTAGGCTTCTTCCCTTCAGGCTCCTTTCTTTCACAAGGCTGGTTCTTCCCTTCAAGGCCATCTCTTTTTGCCTTGTAGGACACTTAGCCATTTTTGTTACATCATCTACTCTCTCATCTACTCTCTCATTGTGGATAGATGTAACAAGCAGGCACAATTGATGTTTCCACGATGTGGGTAGTGGAAAACTACAATCAAATACTCTGCAAAGTGACTTTGTATCCACAAACACCCCAAAGCAAAACACATGCAGAGGGTGGCTGCACTTGGGCCATCAAATCATGCACTCATCTATGATGTGCAAATGGTAGACCATGCACATCTTACTGAGGTCTTACCTTGCCACATCTCAAGAGGATAGTCTTCTGATTTAACTATTGTGGCTGTTAATACCATGATCTGACCCTGTGCATCAGCAATTTGTTTCTTGATTCCTTCTTACCTCATCGTGAGGGTGTGGACACTCTCTTGCAACACCTTCACTTGATGCTCACTTGCAGTAACAATTCTATCTCATTCTATCATCTGTTGTCGAACATGGCAAAATTGTTTAGTAGCATCATAGGCCTGTTCTAAGAGATCCACTCTATGTTGGATTTAGTTAGGACAAAGGACTGCTTTTCAAATTTTTAAAGAGCCATGGCAAGCTCGTGTAGAGCCCTAGTGTAATTCAATTTCAAAGAATGATACAAATCCTGCCAAAATTGCACATTCTCTTGTCTTCTCCATCATGGCTACTCTCTGCCCAATTTGCATCCTTCCTTGACTTGAAGCTCTCTCACATCTCTTGCATCAATGCTCTAGTTTCTACATTCTCCCTTTTCAATTGTTAGATCATTTGTCTTTATCAATGTTCAATGTGTTCTGCATTATGCAGAGCCATTGCTAAAGAGCCTCCTTATCAGCTCTCTAATATTCAAGAACTTTTTTCATCCCTGCTAGCTCTTGCTCTGCTTTGTTTGCATCCATTCTAACATCATCAAGCTGCTGATATAGCAGCTTGATGCGCTTATCTCTTCTTCTCTTCTATTACTTTCCATCTTTGCCATCTTTTTAGCTGCCTCAGCTTGCTCTCATGCTTGCAAGGCCTTTGCTTCTGCCTCCTCCACCTTGGCTTATGTACCCACTTAGCACCTTTTGAATCTTGCTTTCACTAATGTTAATCTTTTTACTTTGACAAATAATGTATCCATCCTTCATGTTCACTTCATCTATCAACTTGGTGAAGTTGGAGAGAGAATCTTAATCATGCTTTTGAAGAGTGTGTGAGAAGCTCTTGTATGTCATGATTTCAAGATAAGGGGAGGAACGATAGCGTGAGGAGCTCTCGTATGCCACGATTTCAAGATTGGGGAAGGAATTATTATGTGAGAAGCTCTCGCACAGTGCTAAGGGGAGGACAATATGTAGAGATATAGGATCAGGATATGTTTGGGAGCTTGATGTGTCTAAGGGGATCCATTGTGAGAGGTGATAGAAGTTGCAGGAAGACTGCAACAGAGAAAGGTTGAGAGGTAACGGTGAAAGGAGTTGGAAATGGCAAAGGAGTAATTACGGTCTAGACCAAATAGTGAAGATGAAACATGAGTAATTACGGCCTAGATCAAACAACAAAGATGAAATAGGGAAAGGAGTTAGAAATGCTAAATGAAATCGAATAGTGGAGGCTTTAATAGAGTGAAGGCCACCTCGGTGGTCTAGCTCAAGCAATGTCCACTGCATTGGCTCAAATTGGCAGCTAACCATAAGTCTTTTTCCACCAAAAAGAATTGACGTGCATATGATTGGGTAGAGTGTACTTAAGTACCAGGCATCGTGGTGGTTCCTTCATGATTATTTGGACAGGTGGCATGCGAATAATTGGTAGCTTGAATTTTGATTAATTGAATGTGGTAGTGATGGTAGCATAAGGCTTGCATGTGATTTACGTACCACTCAATTACCAGTTACACTGGCATGGTGGCTCCTTCATAATTATTTTTATGGCACCACCAGTCTTGCATGCAATCTAAGGTGCATTAAATGCACATGCGATGTGGGAAATCTTTCCCATGTGACATGGGCAAGAGGGAATTTGTACAACTCAGTATTTCTTCCAGTCTAGCTTGTTGCATTTAGGGAGCCAAAGGAGGAGGCCGAAGATGATGCACATTTCCAGGACTCAGATTACGGCCCCCCCAACAAGTCAAGAGTACTCTGCTATGAAAATACTAAGGCCTTAATCGACGTCTAGGGGGAACCCATATAGCACAGCTATAAAGAGGCCAGAGGTGAGCATGTCATCTAAGGTGGTGACATGCAGATATGGGGGGAATCAACTCTAGGAATGAAGGGTCTCCACTAGTGCCAACATTTCTACCTCAGGTGAGTGTAACCCAATCACCTCATATGAGAAGGCAGATAACATTGGGATCATAGTGCATCGAGGGGGGGTGGCAGTAGGCATGGTGAAGATGAGTGGGTGAGCAACAGATGAGCAGGGGAGCAGATGAGTGACGAGAGTTGGAGGAGGGAGCAGGGAGCAAAGTCGAGCAGGGGTGGAAAAGAGCTGGAGGAGGGGTGTGGAGCAAAGTAGTAGAGCATGTCTAGTAAAGTAGCAAAGCAAGAGAGCAGATGAGAGCAACAGAGTAAAATGCCAAATGCCACGGATCTTACATATTATATATTATAAAGTTTGAGCCACCATGGTGATTGGAGCCCGAGGTTCCATTCATATTAATTGGAGGCCACCGCAGTGGAATGTTAGGTGCCACCCCAGACGGACTGGTAATCATGAAGCAGATGCCATGTGGTGGTTGGTAACTAGCTACTAGCCCAGTGGAATCATAGCCACGATAGATGTGGTTGATGAGATCCACCACCACCAGGCAGTAATTCCCACAAAAGTAAATCATGAAGCCTAATCACCTCTAATCACTCATTACCATGCACTCTAGTACTCTACTGAGCATGCAAGCCTGGTGATTGGTAATTTTTATTGCACTCGCAGTGATCATGCATGCATGCTTAAGCCCAGTGGTGGATGAGCAGGCCACTCTGGTATGGCTAGTAATTAACTACTAGCTCAGTGGAATCGTATCCATGATAGATGTGGTTGATGAGAGCCACCACCACCAGGTAATAATTCCCACAAAAGTAAATCATGAAGGCTAATCATCTCTAATCACTCATTACCATGCACTCTAGTACTCTACTAATCATGCAAGCCCTGTGATTGGTAGTTTTTATTGCACTCGTAATGATCATGCATGCTTAAGCCCGGTGGTGGGCCACTTTGGTGGTGGCTAGTAATTAACTGCTAGCCCGGTGGAATCGTAGCCACAATAGACGTGGCTAATGTGAGCCACCACCACCGAGGAGTAATTCCCACAAAAGTAAATCATGAAGCCTAATCACCTCTAATCACTCATTATCGTGCACTCTAGTACTCTATTGAGCATGTGAGCCCAGTGACTCGTAATTTTTATCGCATTGGTAGTGATCACACATTCTTCAACCCGGTGGTGGGTGTGTAGGCCACTATGGCAGCTAGTAATTAACTGCCAACCCGGTGGAATCGTAGCCATGATAGATGTGGCTGATGAAGGCCACTACCACCGGGTAGTAATTCGCAAAAAGTAAATCATGAAGCCTAATCACCTCTAATCACTCATTACCATACACTCTAGTACTCTCCTGAGCATGCAAGCCTAGTGACTGGTAATTTAAAGCACTCATAGTAATCATGCATGCAAGCACAGTGGTGGTAACTGGAAGATGAGTAATTGCAGGCCACTACACTGGCTGGTACCTGGGGCACCAACTCAATCTATAATATGTTACTACCCTCGTCCAAAATTTAGGGTATGGGGGGGGCAAGGTCCATATATAGTATGCATGGATTTCCTTTAAAAAATTTAAATATGCAAGGCAAAAATATGAAAAATTCATGTCCCCCCTCCCACAAAAATTTTTCATAATATGTGAGACCCAAGGGGGGGGCTATTTTGTATGAGGGGGGGGGTAAAACAAAAAATATACAAATATGAAAACCCATCTCCTTTCAAATTAATGTAGATTTTTCATGTGTTACCCAAATTTCAAGGTGTAAAGACATATTTGAAGCTCTTTTAATGTAGAACACAACTATGTTAATTTGAATAATTTTTACTCATGGCATATTGTTAAATTCATGTCATACTCAAGATTTTGATAGGTTTTCTTTCCTAGGGCTGGTAATTAACTGCCAGCCTGGTGGAATCTTAGCCACCACCATAGACATGGCTGGGAATCTTAGATGCCACCACCTCTAATCACTCATTACCATGCAAGGTAGTACTGCCGCCTTGAATTAATCAAAATTCGGGCCAACCACTGTGGTGGCTCTCACCTTGACAGTGTAGTCATGCTACAAACTTAAGCCTCCTCTATTCCATTCCCTTAACTATTTTGCCTTCTATCCCTCTCGATCATTTCTTTCTCCCTTGCACTCGGACTACAAACTCAAGCCTCCACTATTTTATTTCCTTCACTACTTCATCTTCTATCCCTCTTGACCATTTCTATCTCCCTTGCACTCTTCTTGCAACCTCTATCCCCTCTAGTGATGGACCTTGCACACTCTGAGAGCTCCTCACATAATCTTTCTTCCCCCTCTGCAGCATAGTGTGAGAGCCTCTCCTCCCATGATCTTGAAATCATGACATATGGGAGCTCCTCTATCACTCTTCAAAAGCCCAATTTGGATGCTCTCAAAAATTTTACCAGTTGCCCCTCCTTCATGTTCACCTCTTGTACCAACCTAAGGTCAGAAGATTACAATCACTGAAAGCGTGATTGAAAATGTGCTAGGCATTCCTGGAGGCAATTTGCAAGCACACTTCTTCAAGAAGCAGTGGAAGAGACACGATATTCTAGATGTATACCCCAAAGCTCAGATTAGTAAAGATGGTGGATTCAAGCTTTCCAGCTTGCCAATAGACCTCCAAGATATGTTGAAGGAGACCTTTCACTTCTTTCCTAATATGAGAGGAATCGTGAAGATCTAGCAGGTTCAAGCAGTAGTAGAGCACCTGAAAAGGATGTGATGTACCTTTCTCAAGGGCAATCTCCAAGAGCGTGATGACCAACCTAAAGAATTGCATGGATGGCAAATCCCAATTGTCATCTGAGTCCACTAGAGTTGCAATGCACCTAATGGCATCTACCCTCAAAGGGATTTTTGAACAATATGATAAGAAGATGTTGCAAAGGGTGACTTTTCTACAAGAGAAAGCCACTGATGCAGGAAAGGCAGCGCAACTTGAGAAAATTCAAAGGGAGGGTGCAAAAGGGTCAACGTTAGCTTAGGTGTAGCCAATCGCATAACTTTTTTCGGGGCCATTTTAGAGCCATGATGTGATGCGCTTCTGGGTGAATATTTGAATTTTGCGCAGACCTGCACTCTCGTCAGAAATTTTCCCGACGTCATGAAGGTGCACTGGCTTAATAATGAGACACAATCTATTTGTTTAGAACACTACATAGCTTGACACATGGCATCTTTGCACTTCTTTGTGCAGTGCACTCTTTGGCCTACACCACCTGATCACTTATTATCGTGCAGCCTTTTGCTGTAGCTTTGCCACCTGTCACTGGGCATGCACGCATGTAGATCATTAAAATTGAAGGTTGGCTTGGAGAGACCACTGCATTGGTTCTTGCCATAATAATTGGATGCAATCTATCATTTTGAATACCACTGCAGCGTAGTCTTTGGTCTGACTACATGTCATCATGTAGCCTTTTATCGCTTCTTTGCCCACAGCCCATGCAAATCATAGGTTGGCTTAGAGAGACCACCGCGCTGGTTTTTGTCATAATAATGAGACGCAATCTATCATTCTGAGCATCACCTCAGCGTAGTCTCTAGCGTGACCACTTATCATCGCCCAGAATTCAAGGTTGTCTTGGAGAGACCACCGCACTGGTTCTTGGAGTTATAGCTCCGTTACCTATTTTTATGTATTACGGGAGGAGATCTATGAAAGCTACTACGTTGGTTCTTGGAGTTATATATTTGTGTACCAAGGAAAATGTATTCCGTTGTGCAACCAAGCAAAATGCAATTGATGATATGGCCCTTGAGGGGTCCCTTTTAGGGGCAAGGGCCATATCTACATGCATTATACAATATCCAAGATGCCATTGGACAGAAATGGCATGACGATATGGCCCTTGCCCCTAAAGGGGACCCCTTCAGGGCGATATCATCAATTGCATTTTCTAAAAGTTTAATTGTATTTTTCTAGATGTATCTCCATGCAACCACAATGGTGGGGTCGTTGGAGTTATTTTAGCGCTATTTTGGTCATAAAATAAGGAAATTGTAGTCCTTATTTCCTGGTATTTAGTCCTTGTTGTAGTAAATATAAATGATGGCAAAAGTGCAATTTATTGAGTGAAAATTGAGCAAAAGAGATTACAATGTACATTTCCATCCAATAATAGGTTATATAAAAATTATCAACTTATACCGAGCAAAAATTGAACAGAGGATCTTACATTTATAAAAACTCAGCAATTGCTGAGAGCCTTAAACAAAAGATTACAGGTAGTGGCCATAACCATTCAAATACAAATATAAAAGCTAACAACAGTGCATACTGAGAGCCTCAAATTGAACAAAAAGAGATTACATGGCTGCCTTAGTCTCTTAGAGAACAAAACATTACATACAGTGAGGATGCCAAAGGAGGATACGATGGAGAGGCCGAAGACCATGCACATTGCTAGGATTTCGTTAATCACCCCCACAGCAAGTTGAGAGTACTCTGCTCTAAAAATATTGAGGGCTTCGTCGACATCTAGGGGGAACCCATACATCACAACCATAAAGAGGCCCCCTGTGAGCATGTTATTCAAGGTGATGACATTCAGATGTGTGGGGAGTTGCCTGTGGGAACGAAGAGTCTCCACTAGTGCAAGCATTTCTATTCCACATGAGTGCAACTCAATGACCTTATATGTGAAGGCAGATATTATTGGAATCATAGAGCATCGAGGGGGGGACCAACTAGGCATGCTGAAGATGAGTGGGTGAGCATAAGATGAGCAGGGGAGTAGATGCAGTGACGAGAGTTGGAGGAGGGAGCATGGAGCAAAGTAGAGTAGGGGCGGAAAAGAGATAGAGGATAGAGGAGGGGTGTAGAGAAAAGTAGCAGAGCATGGGCGGATCAGAGCAATGTAGTAAAATGCCAAATGCCACAGATCTTATATATATATAAAGTTTGAGGCACTGTCGTGACTGGGAGCCTGAGGTTCCATCCATATTAATTGGAATCCCCCCAACGGGCTGGTAATCATGAAGAAGATGCCATGTGGTGCCACTCCAGTGGCTGGTAATTAACTTAGCCACAACAGACATGGCTGATGAGAGCCACCACCACCGAGAAGTAATGCTCATTACCATGTCTAATCCCTCATTACCATGCACTCTAGTTCTCTACTGAGCATGCGAGCCCGGTGACTGGTAATTTTTATTGCACTCATAGTGATCATGCATGCTAAAGCATGGTGGTGGGTGAGCGGTGGCATGACTAGTAATTTTTACTGCACTCGTAGTGATCATGCATGCTAAAGCATGGTGGTGGGTGAGCAGTGGCACAGTGGAATCATAGCCATGGCTGATGACAGCCACCACCATTGGGCAGTAATTCCCACAAAAGTAAATCATGAAGCCTAATCACCTCTAATCCCTCATGATTACCATAATTTACTGCACTTGTAGTAATCATGCATGCAAGCCCGGTGGTGGTAATTGGAAGCTGAGTAATTGCATGCACTGTGGTGGCTAGTAATTAACTGATAGCTCGGTCGATCTTAGCCACCACCACAGACATGGCTGGGAATCTTAGATGCCACCAGCTCTAATCATTCATTACCATGCAAGTCAATACTACCGCCTTGAATTATTCAAAATTCGGGCCAACCATCGCGGTGGCTCTCACCTTGACAGTAATTGGGCTACAGTGGTGGCTCTCACCTTGATAGACTAGTTGGCTATTCCATTCCCTTAACCATTTCCTCTTATATCCCTCTCGAACATTTCGTTCTCCCTTGCAATCTCAAGCCTCCACTATTCCATTTCCTTCACTGCTTCATCTTCTATCCCTCTTGACCATTTCTTTCTTCCTTGCACTCTTCCTGCAACTTCTATCCCCTCTCGTAATGAACCCTACATAGTTCAGGAGCTCCTCACACAATCTTTCCTCCCCCTCTGCAACACAGTGCCAGAGCCCCTCCTCCCCCCCTCATCTTGAAATTGTGGTATATGGGAGCTCCTCTCTCGCTATTCAAAAGCCCAATTTGGATGCTCTCTAAAACTTCATCAAGATGGTGCATGAGGTGAACATGAAGGAGGGGCAACTAGTCTATCAAGGTCACAAGATTTCCATCAATGAAAGCGTGATTGAAAAGGCTCTAGGAATTTCTAGAGGCAGTACGCAAGCACACTTTTTCGAGAAGTAGTGGACGAGACAGGATATTCTAGATGTATACCCCAACGCTCAGATTAGTAAAGATTGTGGAGTCAAGATTTTGAGCTTACCAATAGGCCTCCAAGATGTACTAAAGAAGACAATTCACTTCTTTCCTGATACGAGAGGAACCTACAAGTTCTGGTTTGGAACATCATGCAACCGTGGCTGCTTCAACTTAATCACCAGTTATGTGATTATCCTGAACTAGCATGGTTGAGTAGACATTAGTTATTGACCAGCTCGGTGGTTGAAATTATTGTGTTTCTTAGTACTTAAATTCGTTAAATTTAATTTCTTGCTATTCGGGTCATATACCACTATTAAATTGTGGCATTCAAAAATGAAAAGCAATATATTGTTATTTTCCAATGGTGAAATTCAGAAATGAAAAGAAATATACTTGTTATTGTCTAATATGTGAAGTTGAGATATACTTGTTATTGTCTAATATGTGATTTTCTTGAACCAGCGTGGTTGAACAGACATTAGTTGTTGTCCAGGCCAGTGGCATGGTTGAGCAAAAATTAAGAGCAATATATTTTGCAATATATTGCTATTTTACTAAACCATCCCGATGGTTGGAACATCATGCAATCGTGGCTACTTTAGCTCAATCACCAGTTATGTGATTGTCCTAAACTAGTGTGGTTGAATAGACATTAGTTGTTGACCAACCTGGTGGTTGAAATTATTGTGTTTCTTAGTACTTAAATTCATTAAATTTAATTTCCTGCTATTCGGTTCATATACCACTATTAAATTGTGGAATTCAAAAATGAAAAGCAATATATTGTTATTTTCTAATGGTGAAATTCAGAAATGAAATGAAATATACTTGTTATTGTCTAATATGTGAAGTTGAGACCATCAAGCTAAACCATCCCGGTGGTTGAAACTGTGACAATGTCCTAAACCATCCCGGTGGTTGAAATTGTGACTATTCTAAACGTGTCCTTAACTAGCCTGGTGATTGAAATTGTGACTGTCCTAAACCAATGCAATGGTTGAAAATTGTTTTGCTTCATTATATACTTTAATTAGACTATGTTTTATATCCTTTTAGTACTAGCAAAAAGGGGGCTCATTGTTCTGTTGTTCCCGCATGTTGGGTCAGCAGACAAAGTTGTATCTCAAGTTTGTGGATCAGAATCCAGACATTTCAATTGGGCAGAGGAGTTTTGAGCATTTCAAGCCTTGGTATGTCAGGAAACTCAAAGACAGGAGTGTTTGTTGTTGCAAAACACACATAGACTTTGACCTGGCCCAGCAAGCTATGAATGACTTGAGATCTAGTCATGTTGGAGCATTGCTCCATGGGGATCAATGCACATGCCTCCCCAATGAATACATAGTTTATAGGCCACCTGAATCCTCATCATGTGTTGCAAGGGAGGGCAGGTTTTGTAGCTTGAGGTGTCTATGGGAGCCAGTGGTTTGTCTAAAAGGATACCGTGAGTGGCATAGGATTGAATGCATTTGAGGCACATGCAAGCATTGCAGTTTGAAGCTAAAGAAGAAGACATTCAATGTCTATCCAAATGAAATGAGGGAAGACAACCACGTTGCTCTAAAATGGAGGAAATTTGAAAATGTCAATGTTGAAGGATCCGATAAAAAGAGATGACTACTGTCATATAAGAGCATCCAACTAAGCTTGTAGGTCACATGGTTCAATCCATCCCAAAATATGTGCTTCACAATTTCATGGCCAGTTGGCAAGATAAGCAGTTCAGGATGTGCCTTGCCAATTTTCCCCGTGACACTATTGTATCTATCATAGATTTTGCAAAAAATTATTCTTTTCAAGAACAAGATGAGATACAAAGTGCTCACTGGTACAATAACTAGATAACAATTCTTGTGCATATCACGTATAGTCATTTGCTTGATTCTTCCATGCCTGATGCCAATCTGTTTGATGACTCACAGGAGTCCAGGTCAGTGCAACGTTCTTACCATTTCTACATTTCAGATGATAGGGAACATGACACCTTATTTGTGCAGCATGCTTTTCTATTGCATTGGGAATGGCTGAAAAAGGAAAATCCCCATGCAAAAAATATAAAACAACATTGGGTGTGGTCAAATGGTGCTGCCTCTCAATTTAAATCAGCACATGGATTCTACTTTGTCTCAGGGTTCAAATCTCTAGCCAGTCTAGACATGATGGAATTTCTTTGGGTCTAGCCATGGCAAGGGTGAACATGATGGATGCAGAGCTGTTATTAAGCAAGCTCTGTTTAAACACCAATTAGCATGCCCTCAAGAAAAACTCAATGATGCCCATGATGCTATAACATGGCTTATAGCCAACCTCTCCATAGGAGCGCATTCAAATTACAATAAACAAAGCCTTAAGAATACTGTAGTACGCAGAATGTTCCATGAAGTGAAAGTGGATGAACTGCAAAGGAGAAGCCGGCACAATTGTGATAAAATTAAAGAAGTTTGTGGTCTGCACATCATATGGGGCTTTTCAAACAACCAACTGATTAAAACGATAAAACTTTCTTGTTTCTGCAATGCATGCATCATAGGGGATCATGACGATTATGAGAACATTGCAACTATGAAGACATGGGATCGAGTTCAAGATTTTCCTCTACGTTCAGATGGAGTCACAAACAATGGAGAGACAAATGACTCACCATAGTTTGGGGAGAGTTTTAATGACCTCACTGACTGTCTGGAATAGGGGGATAACTTTGCAGTTATCATAGATTTTGGGAAGAACGAGGAAGATGACCCATACTTTCTGTTGCAGTGCACAAAACCTAAGTACAAGATTGATGAAACATTTAAGGATAATTAGGGAACAACGTATGACAAATGGGATGTAGTAGTCGGAGCTTTTTGGTACAAATAAACATCCAAGAGAGGCCGCAATTACGAACTGCTACATAGGAGTCCACAAACATGTGCGTACTCTCATCTAGTAAGAGCTATTAAGTTCTAGATGCAACCTGTGCCACAATGAAAGAAGGGCAAGAGTGTCTTCAAATTGGATTTAGACACACATGAGCACATCTTGGGGTGTCTTAGAGCAGTTGATGAGGACGACTGAGATAGTACTAAGAAAATGTATGTAGTCTCATTGCAAGGAAACAATATGTCCACTTGTCCTACAAAATGGAATTTGTATTGAGACTCCTTCTTATATCCCAAACAACCACCGTGGTGGTTTTATTAAATTGTTTTTGTAAATCCCAAACTGTAAAACCCATGCTTGTTTTTAGTATATCTCAAAAACCACCATGCAGGTTTCCCATAACGAATCCACACATCCTACAAATCCATTCATGTTGTAATAATAAAAGCAAACCATAGCGCTGGTGGGTCCATATCCTAGTGCAAACCAACCACTGCACTAGTGATAACTTATCCTGCACTACTACTGTGCTATCCCTACACTACCACCGTGCTATCGTAAAATTTGTTGCACAGTGCTATACTAAAATAGTGCCCTTTAGACTATTTATCGTTTCATTAACCGTCAAATTTCATCCCATTCTTGCTTTTAGTATATCCAACAACCACCACGCTGGTTTCCCATAATGAATCCATTCATCTTGTAATAAGAGAAGCAAACCACTGCACTGGTGGCTATTCATATTCTAGTGCAACCAACCACCGCGCTGGTGATAACCTATCCTGCACTAATCCTACACTACTACCATGCTATCCCTACACTATTGCCATGCTATCCTAAAATTTGTTGCACAGTGCTAGTGCCCTTTAGACTGGTTATTGTTAACTGTCAAATTTCAACCACCGGGCTACTTAAAACATTTAAGTACTAACATGGAAGTACAAAATCAAGTATTACAAGCACCATGAGAATATCCACAAGTTCAAGAAACGTCTGTAAGATTTTTATTATTTCAAGGAAATTCAAGACTCCCAACTATCTTATCAGCTTCCCTATAGCAAGCATCTCCCAACTCTGGAGGCCAGTCTGCTGCACTATGGTAGACCTCTTCACACACTTGGATCACGCACTGCTTGCTTGACTCTACCGACTTATATGCCCATAGTAACTCCTCCTTTCGCTGGGGGTCCTAGGACTTCATTCTGCTCTTTGCGCTCTATACATCTTTGAGCCTCTATCATGTCCTGCCAAAAGAAACCTACATCATGAGCTTGACAAGAACCTTAAAGGAGTAGAAAAAACAATAGCCAGGGAAATTAATAATCACCATCTGTGCTGACTCCAAGTAATACACCCACCACTGAAGCATGTCCTCCTTGCAGCTATTTTCCTCCTTCTCTGGGTCTGTTTCTGCAAGGATGCCATCCAACATCGTTTTCAGATAGAACAAAAGCATTCCAAAGTATTTTGGGTATGCCATAGATTTGCAGTAGCTGGATCAGTGTATAGAGTTTGGATCGATGTATAAATTTTTGGGGCTAGATTTTGTAATGGGCTCTTAGTTGTGTCTGCACTACACTTAAATAGGGAGAGAGTTCATTGAACCCGACCTTCTCATTCTTCAATCTCATGTTAGTTGTCTAATCTAAATCTTTTGTCTCACATTAGTTGTCTAATTGAAATCTTTCATGGTACAATAGTTCACTAATCAAAATCTTTCAGTCTCACATTAGTGATCTAATCGAAATCTTTCGTCTCACATTACATGTCAAATCAAAATCTTTCATCTCATTATTATCACCACGCTAGCATGGATCAAAGGACTCTATCTAGTCACTTACCTGAGAAAACATTTCCCAAGTAAACTCTAGAGAAGATTAACAATTCAATATATTACACACATATTACATAGATTACAATCTCAAAGACTCCTTCCCTTCATGCCGCTTCCTCTTTCCTTGATTTGAGCTTCCTGGTTGTAGGCTCAGCCCTTTTCGCTCCTTTTTGGAAGGGAATTGGTTCCTCCCTTTAGGCTCCTTTTCCTCATAGTCAGGTTCGGTCTTGGCCTTCTTCAATTTGAGATCCTTGTCTTTAAGTTCTTTTGCCCAAATGGCAAATTGAGCTGCAGCATCTACTTTCTCGTCATAGATAGCTATAGTAGGCAGGCACATTTGATCTATCCATGACTTGGGCAATGGCAAATGGCATTCTCTACATAGCAATTTTGTATGCACCCACACTCCAAAGCAAAAAACGTGCACAGGGTGGTAGCATGCAGGCCATCGGATACATCAATCATCTATGATGGGGGTATGGCAGACCATGCATTTCGGACCCTACTACATAGCAAGATAGGCATCCGATTTAACTATTGCAGCTGTCAATATCACAATCTTGCTCTGTACATGATGAAGTTGCTTCTTAATTCCTTCCTCCCTCATCCTAAGGCTGCAAATGTTCTCCTTCTTATCCTCCACTTTTTTCTCACTCTGTGCAATAGCTACATCAGAATCCCTTAGCATCTATTGAACTTTTGTAAATTCTTGAAAAACTTCTTCATGGGTGGTTTCCAAGACTTCCACTCTAGTTTGGACATCTCGCAGGGCGAGGGACTGCTTTTCATAACTATCGAAAGCCACGGCAAGCTTGTGCAAACATCTATCATGATCTTCTTGCAGGGTATTGTAGGTTGCTCTTTGGACTTCCAACAGTGTTTTGAAAAAACAACCCTCACCGTGGCTGCTGCAAAGTTCTCCACCGTGGTGGCTGGAACTTACTCCATCACGGTGGCTGATCTTTGCATCCTTCCTGGCCTGGGGAGCTACCTCGTTGTCTTCTCACCCCGGCTGCTCTCTGCCCCATCCTTCTTGGCCTTGAAGCTCTCTCGCAGTCCCTGCATCACCTTTTTAGTTTCTATATTCTCCCTTTTCAGCTCCTCCATCATCTGGTCTTTTTCAATGTTCAATGAGTTCTGCATGTTGCAAAGCCATTTGTAAAGATCCTCCTTTTTGACTCTCTGATCTTCAAGGTCCTTTTGCATTTTTTCTAGCTCCTTGTTTGCCATATCCCCGTCATTTCTCACGTCTTCAAGCCTATCTCATAGCTCCTTTATGTGCTTCTTTGCTTCTTCTCTTCTATGCCTTTCCATGTCAACCAATTTTATGGCGGCCTCAGCTCGCTCTTATGCCTGCAAGGCCCTCGCTTGTGCCTCCTCTACCTTGGCTTCTGCACCTTCCCTGAGAATTTTCTCAAGTTGCGCTGCCTTTGCTACATCGGTGGCTTTCTCTTGTAGAAAAGTCACCTTTTGAGATATCTGCTTCTCGTATTGCTCAAAATTCCTTTAAGGGTGGATGCCATCAGGTGCATTGCAACTCCAGCAGATTGAGATGACAATTGGGATTTGCCATCCATGCAATTCTTTAGATTGGTTATCACGCTCTTGGAGATCTCTCTTGAGAAAGATACATCACGTCCTTTCAATTGCTCTAGCTATTAATTTTTGCTCAACCATGCCACTGGACTGGACAATAACTAATGTCTGTTCAACCACGCTGGTTTAGACAATCACATCACTAGTGATTGAGCTGAACCAGCCTACAGTTGCATGATGATGTTCCAACCACTGGGCTGGTTGTGCTGCTACCAGCATTGTTTCTTGGAAAAACTCTATAATCCAGTCCTCAGAAGCTTCTTGGGGAGCAAGCAGTGCAGTTCTTTCCCACCTAAAGTCCAAGTTCGAGTTGTTGCATATTTCCCTCAAAAGCCTCTAGAATGGTGCCATGACCCAATGGCTTTTTGGGCCTTCTTGAGTTCCATAAGAACAAATCTACCTTGGCTGACTCATTTCTTCCTGTTCTTTGTTGTCATATGCACAATCACATTTAGTCCAAGCCTAGTTTAAGAATAGAAACAAGTAAACAATCCCAAACCTCAATCACAAACAACCACTGGGTTGGTTTAGGCACCACTGACTTGCGCTATATCTAGCATGTGTATGATGTGCTCCTCAAACACCTTTTGCCCCATCCGCTTGTTATAGATGTCCTTTTTATTTGGAGAAAGTCTCCTATTTTCGTGCCAAAACATCGTCACTATAGCAATGACTTCTACACTTAGGCTGTCTCTCCTTTTCTTGTGTTCTATTGAAGCCGACAGACTTCTCAGATTGGGATCGTGCATTGGTTCTGCTCTACGTTCAATTGTTGGAGGCATGTTGGTCCTTCTGATTGACAACATCTTTGACATTGTGTGCCCAAGCTGTTTCACCTTTGTTTCAGGGGACACCAACATAGCTAATGTCACCCTCTTTGTAGCTAGTTGATCTAAGCTGTGCACCCCTTTCACTTTCTGTAGGCCATTTCTCAGGTTAGAGAGCATCGCCTCTTGGACGTGCATCTCCCGAGGTGTTGGTACGGTTGTTACTCTACCAACTTTAGGGTGCAGGCTAAAGCTTGTGAAGACTTGAGACTGGTAATCACCTGAATGGCCTAATGTTGCTGCCTCGAATACTCCCACCAATCATGACACCACAACTCGTGTTCTTCACTCTGATGGCAATGATCGAATGTTGTTGCTGCTCTACAAGGAGTCTTCTTTGTTCTCATTGTTTCTCCCTTTGCAAATGTTGCAAAAGTGTCTTCCGTTGTCAATTTGATACCATGCCAGTGCTTTTCTCGACCCGCACTTTGTTCCTTGTGCCTTGACCTGGCTTTTCGACTTTCCTGTCTCACAGCATTTGTTTGCTTCTCTTGCAAGCCATGGCCAGCTACATGTTGCCATTGACGCCATGGCCACGATCAGTCTAGAATACACCCAGAGAAGCTAGTTGGTGAGGCAAGCAAAGAATAGAAGACAACTTACCCGAAAGAAGACAATGGCAAACCAAAGTGTGCACAAGGTCACATTGAGGTGTGTGTGGGTTGCAGGGCATTTACAGGGTGGGGGCAAGTTGTAGGTACTTAAATCTTCCAAAATTTTATGGGTAGCAGGTGTGAAATTTCAAAATTCATGGGAATAGCAAAATTTTAGCCATTGGTTTTTCCCCCTCCGATGATACACATCAGCAGAATTGGATATCCCAAACAAGTGCAATGTGGCCTTAAATGTTTCAAAACACAAATAGGCCAAAGGGCACGCTATCGGGTTTGATGCTGTGTATCATTAAATTCAATGACATTTGGCATGCTAATGAGCCATATAGCAAGCAAGTGCATGGAAAAAGAAACAATTCAAAATTGTAAATAGTGTTGGATTTATTTAAATATCTTTGCACATGCATAAATTGCACTTTTCCAACTTTATCCATTTTAGGGTGAATCTAGATACCAATACCAACAACTATCAATGTTTTAAGATGACCATACACTAGTCCCAATAGTTTGGATTCCAAATTTTCAATCCGTTTTGATTTTTAACAAATCAAAAGAAAATTATGGAGCGTGCCCTCAAATGGGTATGCATCACTTTAGCACAACATTGGAGGCCCATTAACCCATGCATAATGATCTCATTTAGGTGTGTCCTTGGGTTGAGGAGAAGCTCACGTAGTATACTTTAGAATGATTACTTGGTTGCATGTATATATGGAATAAAATTTTAATGTTTTTGAATAAATTGCTATATCCTATAGTCTTCAGGATGCATGCTTCACATGCAACATAGCACTTATAATGCTTTAATGGTCTCATTCCAAATCCTTATTCCATAATTTTTTGCTCTCATGTTCAAGTTTGGAATGTGTACTACAACTTGAAGACAAAGTTTGCCGAATTCCATTGAGCACTGCATAAGTTATGGGTCATGCAAGATACCCATATACAGAAAAGTCCTTGAACCTCACCAAAAATGGCTACACCCAAGCAAACAATGACCCAAAAGCCAAGGTAGAGGAGGCACAAGCGAGGGCCTTACAAGCATAAGAGCAAGCTGAGGCCGCTGCAAAAATGGTCGACATGGAAAGGCATAGAAGAGAAGAAGCAGAGAAGTGCATCAAGGAGATCCGAGATAGGCTTTAAGAAGTGAGAAGTGATGGGGGCATTGCAAACAAGGAGCTAGCAATGATGCGAAAGAACTTGAGGATTAGAGAGTTGAAAAGGAGGGTCTTTACAAATGGTGCAACATGCATAATGCATTGAACATTGAAAAAGACCAAATGATGGAGGAGCTGAAAAGGGAGAATGTGGAAACCAGAAAGGTGATGCAGGAACTATGAGAGAGCTTTAAGGCCAAGAAGGATGGCAGAGAGCAGCTGGGTGAGAGCAGCTGGGTGGAGAAGAAAACAAGGCAGCTCTCCAGGCTAGGAAGGATGCAGAGAGCAGCCACGGTGGAGCAAGTTGCTATAGCCACAGTGAGGGTTGTATTTTTAAAACACTATTGGAAGTTCAGAGAGTAATCTACAAGACCCTCTACAACAAGATTATGATAGGGCTGTGCATGAGCTTGCCATGGCTTTCGATAGTTTTGAAAAGCAGTTCATCATCCTGACAGATTTCCAAACTAGAGTGGAAGTCTTGGAAATGGCCTATGGTGATATTTTTGAGCAATTTAGGCAGCTTCAATAGATGCTAAGGGATTCAGAGGAAGCTATTGAACAGAGTGAGCAAAGAGTGGAGGAGATGAAGGAGAACATCCCCATCCTTAGGATGAGGGAAGAAGGAATCAAGAAGCAACTTCATCATGTACATAGCAAGACTATGGTATTGACGGTCGCAATAGTTAAATCAGATGCCTATCCTGCTATGTAGTAGGGTCTGAAATGCATGGTTTGCCATACCCCCATCATAGATGACTGGATGATCTGATGGCCTACATGCTACCACCCTGTGCACGTTTTTTACTTTGGGGTGTTTGTGCATGCAAGATTGCTACCATTTTCCATTGCCCAGATCAAATGTGCCTACTTGCTATAGCTATGTACAACAAGAAAGTAGATGCTGCATCTCAATTTGCCATTTGGGCAAAAAATGCAAAAGACAAGGAGCTCAAATTGAAGAAAGACAAGACTGAGCCTGACTGCAAGGAAAAGGAGCCTGAAGGGAGAAACCATCCCCCTTCAGGAAAGGAGCAAGAAAGGCTGAGCTTGTAGTAGCCAAGAAGCTCAAATCAAGGAAAGAGGAAGCAACATGAAGGGAGGGTCAGCCCTTGAAAGAAGGAACCAATCCCATTCTGGATAGGAGCAAGAAGGTCTAAGCCTACAATTAGGGAGCTCAAAAAGGCGACCTGCTCAAAGCAATGTGGAACCAGCCCCCTGAAGGAAAGGAGTCCTTGAGATGTAATCTGAAGGAAAGGAGTCTTTGAGATGCAATCTATGTAATTTGTGTGTAATCTATTGAATTGTTAATCTTCTCCAGAATGTACTTGGGTAATGTTTTCTCAGCTATGTGACTAGGTTGTGTCCTTTGACTCGCCAAGGACCATAATGTAGGACGAAAGATTTTGATTAGACAACTAATGTGAGACAAAAGATTTGGATTAGACAACTAATGTGAGACTGAAAGATTTCAATTAGCTAACTAATGTGAGACGAAAGACTTCGATTAGACAACTCATGTGAAATGAAAGATTTTGATTAGATAACTAATGTGAGGCTGAAGAATGAGAAGGTTGGGCTAAATGAACTCTCCCTATTTAAGTGCAATGCAGACACAACTAAGAGCCCATTATGAAATCTAGCCCCAAAACTCTGTACACTGATTCACCTACTGCAAATGAATTACATACCCAAAAGACTTTGGAATGCTTTTGTTCTATCTGAAAATGATGTTGGATGACCTCCTCGCAGAAATAGACCCGAAGAAGAAGGAGGAAAATAGCTACAAGGAGGACATGCTTCGGTTGTGGGTGTATTACTTGGAGTCGGCACAGACATTGAATATTAATTTTCCTAGCTATTATTTTTCTTGCTCCTTTAAGATACTTGTCAAGCTCATGATGTAGGTTTCTTTTTGCATGAAGTTGTATAGAGCACAAAGACTAGGATGAAGAGGACCCACAGTGTAAGGAGTTACTATGGGTGTACAAGTCGGCAGATTCAAGCAGGCAGTGTGTGAACTGAGTGTGTGAAGAGGTCTTCCATAGTGCATCAAACTGGACTAAAGAGCTAGGAGATGCTTGCTATAGAGAGGCTAATAAGATAGTTGGGAATTTGGAATTTCCTTGAGCCGCAAAATGTCATCATATTTTGAAAAAGTAAAAATCTTGCAGACATTTCTTGGACTTGTGGACTTTCTCGACTTGATTTTGTGTCGACCTACTTTGATGTTAGTACTTGAATGTTTTAAATAGCCCAGTGGTTGAAATCTGACGGTTAAAGATAACCAGTCTAAAGGGGTCTGTTTTAGTATAGCACTGCATATCAAATTTAGGATAGCATAGTAGTAGTGCATGGTAGTAGTGCACGATAAGTGATCGCTAGCGTGGTGGTTGGTTGCACTAGGACATTAACAGCCACTAGCGTGGTGGTTTGCTTCTATTATTACAAGATGAATTGATTTGTGGATGTGTGGATTCATTATGGGATTTAATAAAACCAGTGCGGTGGTTGTTGAGATATACTAAAAAAAAGCATGGGATTTACAAAAACATTTTAATAAAACCATCAGGGTGGTTGTTTGGGATATACTAAAAAGCATGGGATTTACCGTTTGGGATTTAACAAGTGTGGTGGTTAGTTGGGGATTTACTAAAAGAAGCATAGTCTCATATACATTTTCCATTTTCTAGGATAAGTGGAATATTGTTTCCTTGCAATGAGACCACATTTTCTTAGTACTATCTCAGTCGTCCTCGTCCACTACTCCAAGGCACCCCAAGATGCACTCATGCATGTCTAAATACAATTTAAAGACACTCTTGACCTTCTTTTGTTGTGGCACAGGTTGCATCTGGAACTTAATAGCTCTTACTAGACGAGAGTACATAAATATTTGTGGGCTCTTATGTAGTAGTTCATAATTGCGGCCCCTCTTGGATGTTTTTTGTTACCAAAAAGCTCTGACCATCCCACTTCTCATAGGTTGTTCCCCAATTATCCTTAAATGCTTCCTCAACCTTGTGCTTAGGTTTTGTGCACTACAATAGAAAGTATGGGTCATCTTCCTCGCTCTTACTACAAAACAAGAAAGTTTTCTTGTTTCAATCAGTTGGTCTTTTGAAAATCCCCATATGTTGTGTAGACCATGAATTCCTTTAGTTTTCTTGCAATCGTGGCGGCTTCTCCTTTGTACTTCATCCACTTTCACTTCATGGAACACTCTGCATACTATAGTATTCTTAAGGCTTTCTTTACTGTATGTTGAATGTGTGCCTATGGAGAGGTTGTTATGGCTAGGACTACTGGGGTATCTAATCCCATTCGCTCCCCTAGCTTTTGTCTCTCAGTGTTAGTGTCGGTGCAGTAGAGTGCCTTGGCCTTCTGTGTTTTCTGATCTCTATGCATTTCACTGCTCCATCGGAAATTACCTTTTCCCCTATCGTACTCTTGCTCAATAGTTTCCACTGCCTGTCCAGGGTTGGTTGTAAGCCATGTTACAACATCATGGGCATTATTGGGTTTTTCTAGAGGGCATCTTAATTGGTGTTTAAACAGAGCTTGCTTAATAACAATGCCGCATCCATCATGTTCACCCTTGCCATGGCTAGACCCAAAGAAATTCCACATCATGTCTAGACTGGTCAGGGATTTGAACCTTGAGACGAAGTAGAATCCATGGGCTAATTTAAATTGAGAGGCAACACCATCTTACCACACCCATGGGGATTTTCCTTTTTCAGCCATTTCCAATGCAGTAAAAAAGCATGTTGCACAAATAAGGTGTCATGTTCCCTATCATCTGAAATGTAGAAATGGTATGTGTGTTGCACTGACCTAGACTCCTGTGAATCAAGAAGCAGATTGACATCAGGTGTGGAAGAATCAAGCAAATGTCTGTATGTGATATGCACAAAAATTGTTATCTGCTTGTTGTACCAGTGAGCACTTTGTATCTCATCTTGTTCTTGAATGACAGAGACAATAGTGTCATGGGAGAAATTCACAAGGCATGTCCTGAACTGCTTATCCAACCAGCTAGCTGTGAAATTGTGAAGCACATATTTTGGGATGGATTGAACCACGTGACCTATAATTTCCCTTGGTGGCTGAGTGCTCTTATATGACAGTAGCCATCTCCTTTTATCGGATCCTTCAACATTGACATTTTCAAATCTCCTCCATTTTAGAGCAACATGGTTGTCTTCCCTCATTTCATTTGGATAGACAATGAATGTCATCTTCTTCAGCTTCAAACTACAATGCTTGCATGTGCCGCTAATGCATTCAATGCGGTGCCACTCACGGTCTCCCTTTGGACAAACCACTCGATCCCATAGAGACTTTAGGCTAGAAAACTTGGTCTCCCTTGTAACACATGATGAGGATCCAGGTGGCCTATAGATTGCACATTCATTGGGGAGGCCGATCCCCATGGAGCAATGCTCCAACATGACCAGATCTCAAACCATTCATAACTTGCCGGGCCAGGCCAAAGCCTATGTGTGTTTTGCAACAAAAAACATTCCTGTCTTTGAGTTTCTTGATGTACCAAGGCTTACAATGCTCAAAGCTCCTCTGCCCAATTGAAATGTCTGGATTCTGATCCATAAACTTGAGATACAACTTTGTCTACTGACCCAACATGCGGGAACAATAGAATAATGAGCCCCCTTTTTGCACTACTAAAACTAGAAAAAACACAGTCTAATTCAAGTATATAATGAAGCAAAACAAATTTCAACCACCGCGCTGGGTTAGGAGTCACAATTTCAACTATCGGGCTAGTTTAGGATAGTCACAATTTCAATAACCGTACTGGTTTAGGACACGTTTAGGACAGCCAACTACCGGGCTGGTTTAGGACACATTTAGGACAGTCACAATTTCAACCACCGGGATGGTTTAGGACATTGGTACAATTTCAACCATTGGGTTGGTTTAGCCTGATGGTCTCAACTTCACATATTAGACAATAACAAGTATATTGCTTTTTATTTCTGAATTTCACAATTAGAAAATAACAATATATTGCTTCTCATTTTTGAATTTCACAAGATTTATGTCGGTAAAACTGCTTGTTGTTTATCGTGAACCGTTTGTTTTGAACTAGCACTGGGCTGGTTTAGGACAATCACATTTAGTCCAAGCTATCCTGGTCTAGAAATAGTGGTATATGACCCAAATAGTAAGAAATTATATTTAATGAATTTAAGTACTAAGAAACATAGTAATTTCAACCACCGGGCTAGTCAATAACTAATGTCTATTCAACCACACTGGTTTAGGACAATCACATAACTGGTGATTGAGCTGAAGTAGCCATGGTTGCATGATGTTCCAACCACTGGGTTGATTTAGTTAAAAAACAATATATTGCTATTCTATTGCAAAATATATTGCTGTTAATTTCTGCTCAATCACGCCAACGGGCTGGACGACAACTAATATTTGTTCAATCACATTGGTTTAGGACAATGACATAATTGGTGATTGAGCTGAACCAGCCTATGGTTGCATGATGTTCCAAGCACCGGGCTGGTTTAGGACAATCACATTTAGTCCAAGCTTGGTTTAAGAAATGAAACAAGTAAACTATCCCAAAGCTCAATCACAAACAACCAGCGGGCTAGTTTGGGCACCACTGACTTGTTGTATCTAGCATGTGTATGATGTGCTCCTCAAACACCTTGTGTCCCATCCGCTTTTTACGGATGTCCTTTCTATTTGGAGAAACCCTCGTATTTTCGTGCCAAAACGTCATCACAGTAGTAATGACTTCTGCACTTAGGCTGTCTCTCCTTTTCTTGCGTTCTGGTTAAGCTTACAGACTTCTTGGATTGGGATGATCATGCATTGCTTCTGCTCTACATTCAATCGCTGGAGCCACATTGGTCCTTTTGATTGAGAATATCTTTGACATTGTGCACTCAAGCCGTTTCTCCTTTGTTTCAGGGGACACCAACGTAACTAATGTCACCCTCTTTGCAGCTAGTTGATCTAAGATGTGCACCCCTTTCACTTTCTATAGACCATTTCTCAGGTTAGAGAGCGTCGCCTCTTGGGCATGCATCTCCCGAGGTGTTGGTAGGGTTTTACTCTACGAACTTTAGGGTGTAGGATAATGCTTGTGAAGACTCAAGACTGGTAATCACCTGAATGGCATGATGTTACTACCTCCAATGCTCCCACCAATTATGACACCATAGCTCATGTTCTTCGCTCTGATGGCAATGATCGAATGCGTGCATCTACAACCGCTTCTCACTACTGCTCTCTGCAAGGATTCTTCTTTCTTCTCATTGTTTCTCCCTTCACAGATGTTGCAAAAGTGTCTTCTATTGCCGTCTTGATATCGTGCTAGTGCTTTCCTCGACCCGCACTCTGTTTCTTGTGCCTTGACCAAGCTTTTCACCAAGCTTTTCAGCTTTCCTATCTTGCAGCCTCTGTCAGCTTCTCTTGCAAGCCATGGCGAGCTACATGTTGCCATTGATGCCATGGCCACGATCAGTCTAGAATAGACATAGAGAACCTAGTAGGTGAGCCAAGCAAAGAATAGAAAACAACTTACCCAAAAGAAGACCACGGCGAGCCAAAGACTACGCAAGGTCACATCGAGGTGCGTTCGGGTTATAGGGTGTTTGTAGGGTGGAGGCATGTTGTAGGTACTTAATCTTCCAAGATTTGATGGGTGGGAGGTGTGAAAATTCAAAATTTGCGGGAGTAGCAAAATTTTTAACCATCGGTTGTCCCCCATCCTGCGATACACGTTAGTAGAATGGATATCACAAACAAGTGCAATGTGGCCTAAAATGCTTCAAAATGCAACTAGGTCAAAGGACATGCTATTGGGTTTGATGCTATGTATTATGAAATGCAATGACCTTTGGCATGCTTATGAGTCATATAGCAAGCAAGTGCATGGAAAAAGAAACAATTCAAAATTGCAAATAGTGTTGGATTTATTAAAAGATCTTTGCATATACACAAATTGCACTTTTTCAACTTCTTAGTGAATCTAGATACCAATACCACCAACTATCAATGTTTAAAGACCACCATGCATTAGTACCACTAGTTTGGATTCCAAATTTTCAAACCACCATGCATTAGTACCACTAGTTTGGATTCCAAATTTTCAATCCGTTTTGGTTTTCAACAAATGAAAAAAAAGTTATGGAGCATGCTCTCAAATGGGTATGCATCACTTAAGCACAACATTAAAGGCCCGTTAACCCATGCCTAATGTTCTCATTTAGGTGTGTCCTTAGGTTAAGGAGAAGCTCACATAGTGTACTCTTGAATGATTACTTGGTTGCATGTATATTTAGAACCAAATTTTGATGTTTTTGAATAAATTGTTATATCCTATAGTCTTTAGGATGCATGCTTCACATGCAACATAGCACTTGTAATACTTTAATGGTCTCATTCTAATTTCCACAATTTTTTGCTCTCATGTTCAATTTGGAATGTGTACTACAACTTGAAGACAAAGTTTGTCGAATTCCATTGAGCAATGCATAAGTTATGGGTCATGCAAGATACCTATATACAGAAAAGTCCTTGAACCTTACCAACAATGGCTACACCCAAGCAAACAATGACCCAATACATTTTTCTTCATTTAGGATTAACTTTAAAATGAAGCAAAATGTATTTCCTTTGTTTAGGATTAACTTTTAAATAACAAAAAGAGTTTACTTTGTGCAACCACCGCACTCAAATAGAACTAGGGTGGTTCCCTTAGTTTAGGATTAACTGTAACCCACAATAAAATAGAACCAGTGCAGTCGTTGCACAAGGAAATACATTTTCCTTCATTTAGGATTAACTTTTAACCATTTGTTTAAACTATTAATTGCACTCTCATTACACGATAATAACATGCAGTTCCAACCACTAAGCTAGTTTTAAACCTTCCTGATGGCACAAGAAAAGGACCTAAATTAAGAAAGGGGACCCCTTGATGCAAAATATATGAACAATTGTGGGATTCCAATGAAGGTCTCATGTGATTGAGCCAATTAATGTAAATACATTTTCTTTTGTTTAATTAGGAGTAGCTACAACCACCACTAAAATACCTCCAAGAACTAGCACTGTGGTCACATCAAGCCAACGTCAACATAGTGGTCACGAATCTAGATCAACACAAAGAAGCTGTGCGTAGATGATAGGTGGCAAGGTGTTATGCGGCAGCTAGATGATAGGTGGTTGCCAACAAAAAGAAACTTATAGCTATTATACACATAATATGCATGCCAATGAGATCTTTCCATGCCTTGAGTGGACCACACTGTAATGCTTCCATAATGCCATGCCATGTAATGGGCATGAGTGTATAAAATGTGCTATCAAATAATAAAACAAATAATGAAGTAGGTAATCATACAATATGTACATCTCAATATTGAAATTACAGATTACCATGTAATGTGTGATGATTCTTTCCCCAACGATCCCCATATCAATGCAAAAGGCATTGTGTAACTGTAACCATACATCTAACTCATCGACATGCCTGAGCAAGTCATTGGTTTTATTTGTAGAAAGAAAATTTAAAGCCTTGATACCACTAAAGCTTGCATCATATGTAATGTTGCATGTTCTTCCAAGTTTATTCTCACCTATTGTAGTCCCAGATCTTAAAGAACCTTTTCTTTTAGTACATGATTTGGAAAGATTGGATGCTTTATTTGTTGTCAAGAAAATTTCATGGAGAGTGGGCTAAGAAAGTCTTTCTAATAACAAGGGAGAATAGTGTAGGCTATAGCTATAACACGGTGAATGATATTTAATCATTCAGAAGGCCTGCCCAAGATTAAAAAAGCAAACAAAAAAGAATACACTGGAGATGGTGTGGAGGAAGATTGCAGGAGATAAAGGGGGGAGAGAGAGAGAGAGAGAGAGAGAGAGAGAGAGAGAGAGAGAAGGTGGAGATGGTGTGTAGGAAGACTTCAGGAGATAAAGAAGGGGAGAGAGAGAGACAGAGAGAGCGAGAGAGAGAGAGAAGGTGGAGATGGTGTGTAGGAAGACTTCAGGAGATAAAGAAGGGGAGAGAGAGAGAGAGAGAGAGAGAGAGAGAGAGAGAGAGAGAGAGAGTACACCACTTTTAAGTCTGCATCTAAGTCCATACTAGAGCTAATGAAGAGAAGCCAAGTATCAACATATTGTCCAATAGGAAAAATGCACTTCCAAAAAATCTAAAAATTCCTAATTTCTGCTTTGCCCAATTTGAAACGTTGCTAAGGCTACCCAGAGGGCAGGCCAAAGAAATAGTCACTTTGGATATCCTTTTTAAGCAAGTCGATAGTTTCAAAGACATACACTCTTAGAAGATGTAGTCTACTACCAGAGTTTCTTGAAATGGATTTCAAGACGTTTGGGAGCATGTAATTCATTTTGGAGTAATATCCATGCAGTTCAACCTACAACACAATGGATTCCACTCAGGAGAAAGAGCTAATAGATCACATGTCACTTTTCGAAGGCTCTTGCTTCAAGAATCTGGTATGTTTCATTCATATATTCTAATTTTGTTTTGGATTCAATAGTTTAATAATATTTCTAGTTTTAAAATGTAATTTTTGTTGTATTTATTAAAATTTATTAAATCAACTATGCTACTAAATTTTCTACATGCAAGTTAATTTATTTGGTGTTAATATATTTTTTTAGCATGTGATATTGTATGTGAATGTATTTACAATACATTATTTGGAAACATTTGGATTATTTTTTTCAAGGAAGTTTTATGGAAGGTGGTATAAGGATAAAAGCCTAGTCACTTTGAGCTTTTATAAAGCAAGTAGATATTTTCATACCCACATACTCTTACTATGTGTAGTTTTTTACAAAATGTTGCTTTGAATAGGTTTTGAGATGTTTAGAAGCATATAATATGTTTTGGAGCAAGCTCCATCAACTTTAGCCTAGAATACAAGAGTGGCCACGGAGGAGGTCAAGTAGTTGGATCCCATTTCCTCGTCAAAGATCCCTTTTTGTATGGTTCATTCACAAATTTTGATTTGTTTTAGATAAAATAGTTTAACAATATTTGTGATTTCTAATGTAATTTGTGTTTTTTTTTAAATTTACTAAGTCAAGTGTGGTACAAACTTTTCTAAATGCAAGTTCATTTTGTTTTGTGTTTATGTGCTGCCTTTGTATGTGATATTAGATTTGTTTACTATCGTTGATCATGTTGTATGTGCTCATATTATTGACATTTATATTTTACCATAATATGTTTGATACCATAATTAGATAGTTTGTTTTAGACTCAAGAGTTTGTTTTAAATTTTGATTTTGAATCATAAGATAGATTGCTTTAAACTTTGGTACGTTTTAAATTCAATAGCTTAACAATGTTTGTGGTTTTTAAATGTAACATACCTAAGAAGCCTAGCCTCAAGATGGATGGAATGGCTCTTAACAAATGGGTTTTCTAAATAAAGTGCTTCAACTCAAGGAACTCTAAGAGATGATCAATGGAATCAAAGTCAAACTGTACTATCATGGCTGTCACCTCATTACGTCATCAATCCCCTTCTAAGACATTCCATTCACTTAGATTTTTGCAAATCCATTACATGCCATTAGGACATATGATGTAGCTCTTGCTCAAGAGTTTTACCTCATTGAATGTTAGTGTACCACCTTTGTACCACATGCATTCAAACAAAGGGATTTTTAAATTCAACTTATTTAACAATTTAACATCATTAGTAGAATAGGAGGGTTTCTTAAAAATCTATTGGTTCATAAGTAAAGAGGGGTGATTTTATTAGGGGGGGGAATTCTTAGTCGAGGGGTTTTTTAAATACTTCTTGAATGCATGTGATACTAAGGATTTCTTAGTAGTGCACCCCCAACATATTCATTATGCCTGAGCAGGTGTGAATCTAGGCAAGTTTCTTTACCTGATTTGGAGTAATCTAAATCTGGCATCATTGTGCAATTATGAGGGACATAGAAGCATGTAAGCACTTGTGTGGTAGTGAACAAACAAAATATAGGTTATTATACCTAAGTAGAGGACTCAATATCACTTTGCATGAGCAAGGTTTCCCCTCAAGCCATAGAGTCCTTGACCATCTTGTAGAAATCGTGCCAATTGATTTTTTAAGTACTAAATCTTCAATGAAGCAGAAGCACTACGACTCTTGATAGCTATCATCTTGAGTGTAACTCCTTGTGCATTCATGGAGACAAAGTTCCATTTATGCTAGAGCTTGTACACCAAGTATTCTCCCTACCCCTTATGATGAATATGAGTCTGCCTCCTCCAAATGCTTGTGATAAACCCCATTACTAAAACCTCAAAAAAAGCGTGCAACCCTTCATCCATTTTCTTTTTGAGTATCTCATGTTGAAGGAAATTGGTTCTACTATACCTCATGCTTTTGTGGTGGGAGCTTTCAATAGTGTGAAAGGGAAGTCCATAAACTGGGGTAGTAATCTTTATAGGAATAGTTGAAAGGGCGCACCATTGAACCAAAATATTACACACTTGGTCCACATCTCACATTAGTAAACGGTCTATGATTTATCCCAAGAGCCTCCTTGGGCATCTTGTAAGGCTACACTGGGGATTGTAGCCACTTCCTTGACCAATAAAACTCCTAGTCCAATTGGGCATGTTAAAGGGAGTGGCATGACCATGCATAGTAGCATAGTAGTATAGTTGGCAATTTTTGTTGGGGCTTAAAGAAGTTCCATGGTATAGGAGTGGCCCAACTTTTCTTCTATGAGAGTCAAGCTTTTGGGCTTAAAGAAGTTCCATGGTATAGGAGTGGCCCAACTTTCCTTCTATGAGAGTCAAGCTTTTGGGGCCTGCTTGTGTTGAATAGTAGTGCCAGTAGGGCACTACTAGTGATAAAAATAGCTTTTCCGTGCTTGCCTTGAGTATTGCTTAGCAAAAGTTGGGGTATTGCAGCACCAATTCAACATTGGCAAACAAGGCTATTCTATTACTATGACAGCCTTGGGCTATAACTTGATAGATATGAGAAAGTCATGCAGTGCTAGCTACCTCAGAGGGGGTTATGTTATTGCTGCTAAACATTGGCATCGCAAGGGTGATGCCGCATAACTTTGGGAGGTGCTTTGGGGGGAAGTGGGGTTGAGTAAAGGGAGGGGGGTACTAGCATTGGGGCTAAACGTAGAGGCGGTGAGATGTTCAGCATCGTGGACGAACATGGACAACACAAAAGGCAGCCTGCGTTTTCTCTTTTGGCCAAAAAAAAACAAAAGGCAACCCACTTGCAGGCAAGTCCCACTACCATTGAAAAATGCTTATTATTAGGGAGATAGAGATAGAGAAGAGAGGGAGTTGAAGATTTTGTAGCTACGAATAGGGCCATGCATTGCGGAACGGTTCAACGACCAAGCATATTTCATGACAGCGCGTGCTTGCGAAATTTGCGCTATCAAAATATCTTCCAACAGTACAGCCAAAAAAACTTCAAGCTCCTATTTTATTTTAGTGTCTATAGACTATAGCCTCATCCTCAACTTATACCTTTTATGCAATTTTAGCTGCCCTCATGAAACACACTGCAATTCAAGCGCACAGATTATAATAATACCCCACAAGGCCCCCATTACTAGAGGAAATTGACTCTCTCCCACCCTGCACAAGACACGACAACCTAAATAGGACCCAAAAAGACTTGGCCTACAGGATTGATTCTCTGCCTCAATCCGATCACATTGTGGAGATTTCCATTCCAACAATTCTTTTATGCATACATCCATGTTCAAGCGAAGACGAAGAATCTCGCCATCAAATGGACTTGTTTGCATTATCCTCGCAGCTAAATAAGGTGCATGAAGTGGATAGAGTTGATGCATTGTTTATTCAGTATGATACATACGAAATTTTGAAGAAGAATATCAAAGGATGTCATGCAAATTGTTTGCAAATTTGACTTTAAGAGCAATCTAGTGTAACTACCATAGTATTTTGTAAGCTCGCTGTTTCTTTCCCCAAAAAAAGTATTACTGACTAAGAGTCTCAACATTATCTGTTTATTTACAACGGTTTTCAATTTACAAGAATTGTTTTGAGTGACCCATATGCTCCCACATCGCGGTTATTTGGCCACACCGCTTTACTCGGAAGCGAATGAGAAGGCTTGGATAGATTTGCATGGAGCTTTTCAACTTTGTCACTTTCGTATTGGACATGAAGCCTTTACTATTCATGAGAAATTCACATATATGCTGATTCGAAAAGTCCTCCTAAAATTGGAGCCCCCCAACTCTCAAAGCCTCCAATCTGAAAGCATGCTGACATTCAAAATCTTGCATGCTTGTCTTATTTAATGCCTGCTCTTGGCACCACCAATGATGCAGCGGCCAAATTTAAGACTCACAACGGTTCATTTTGATTTCTTAACACCAAGGTCCCCAAAAAAAACCATCTTGCATTCTCCACCAAATTACACACTCTGATGAGCTCAAATGGTAAATGTGGTGGAAAATTGCTCTCTCCATCTACTGCACTCGGGTTTCTCCACCAAGATGAAACAAAAGCCGTGCTGCACGAAGCACGATGGTAGATGTGGTGAAAGAATTGGGAAAGAATGCTCTAATTCCAGCTACAGAGAAAGATGATGCAAGCATCTTCTAACAAGATTAAACAAACACCATATTGTAGACGGAGTGGAAAATGTTCCAATTGAGGCTAGGAGAGGAAGATGCCAGCGTCTCCTACGCTCTGATTTTGCAAGAAGCAAAAGCGATGGTAGATGAAGGGCCAAAATGCTCCAATTGTAGCTAGAGAGGAAGATGCCATCATTTACTGCGCTCTGATTTGACACGAAGAATTGAGAACGGTAGATGTGGTGGAAAAATGCTCCAATTGTAGCATCTACTGCGGTCTGATTTTACGCGAAGAAGAAACAACGGTAGATGGAGCGGAAAAATGCTCCAATTGTAGCTACAGGTGACGATGCCAGCATGTACTGCGCTCTGATTTTACACGAACAAGAAACAACGGTAGATGAAGCGCAAAAATGCTCCAATTGGAGCTACAAGTGACGATGCCAGCATCTACTGCGCTTTGATTTCCTACGAACAAGAAGCTACGGTAGATGAAGCGCAAAAATGCTCCAATTGTAGCTACAGATGACGATGCCGGCATCTACTGCGCTCTGATTTTACACAAACAAGAAACAACGGTAGATGAAGCGCAAAAATGCTCCAGTTGTAGTTACAGATGACGATGCCGGCATCTACTGCGCTCTGATTTCACACAAACAAGAAACAACGGTAGATGAAGCGCAAAAATGCTCCAATCGTAGCCACAGATGACGATGCCAGCATCTACTGCACTTTGATGTTCCATGAAGAAGAAACAAAAGCCACGTTCAAATTTAGTTTGTCACTATGCTATCTTACAGACTCGTAGCATGTCGAGATAGGCACTAATAGCTCTGGCATTAAACTACAGAACTTTGTTTCTCGTCATTTGAATAGAGAGCAGGCTTGATGCTTTCTGTTTTCCGTGGACTGTACCTCTGCAAGTTCCGTCATTATGATCGATTTTTCTGTGAGCGAAGTGGAGACTCGAGTCTGGACAGAAACTCTTTTGCTGATCGACTGCAGCTCCTCCCATCATTGTCCGTTTGATCTGCTTGTGGGAGCTCTACATTGCGAACTTCATGTCGGAAGTGATGGCTGAGACGATTGCTGCCTCGCGTGATCATGTAGTGGCTGCCAGTTTCGAAAGCTCCGCCTGATTGGTAAGCGATTCGGATCTCCAGCTTTTCTCTTAATATTGTATCTGTCGAATCGAGAGCCTGTTGCATGGTAGAGCCTCGCGTTCCATCTCCGTGCCCTGTCTCGCAGCCGAGGTTTCCAAACGGTGCTTCGCATTCAAGTTCGCAATGTTCTTCGCGTCAAGATTCCTGTGTCGTAATGCCAATAGTGCTCTACCAACGATGAGAAAAGACGTTTTGTGATGAGAAAAGACGTCTTGTGAAATGATACTATGATAGGACGCCTCGCAGACTAATTTAGGCTTGCACTGTTCGAGCTCGTGGTCGCACGACAAGCGCACGCTTCACCAGAACACCATCAGTTTATCGCCATTGGCTGCATTTCAGATTGTACTCTATAGATCCAGTTTCCTCAACTCATCAATGATCATTGTCCCGATTCTTCAGCTCCTGTCATCGCTGAAAGATTTCCTCAAAACGCTGTCATCCACAGCTTGGCCAGCATCACTCCTATTCTAATAACGGGATCACTGCTTTCCAGATTTGAAGATCTTACGAAGAAATTGCAATTCGTGCAGAGCCTGTGTTCCCCCTTGAAGCGTCTGCATGCCCTTCCGAGGGAGCTGCTCGTTTGCGCAATCGTGCCCAAACTCGAAAGATCGATGGTAGTCTCGTGCGTACTTCCTCGAGAAGATGCGTTTTCCGCCATCTTCTTGATCATTGCAGAGAACTTGATACAAGAAATGGCTGTCCAGCGGCCAGCCTATCCCTGAATCATCTTTGTTTCTGGAATCTATCTGCTTCCATTCGTGTCGAATGTCTCATCAATTCAGCTCCCATTGTAAGGATCGCAACTCGTAATCGAAAAGTTGACATCACTGAATCGTCCGGCCTACTCGTTCATGAATTAGCGGAGAGTAGCGGTGTGAAAGCTAGTCTCCCTAGCATGGCTTTTCGTAGAGAGCGAATCACAGATGGAGCCTCCGACGACAACGGGATTAGCCATGCTAGCATTGTTTCTCACCTTGCCGATCTTTTTCACGTACGTTAATTGTTTTCCTGTTTGCTAGACGGAATGTCGCGCATTTCCTGAACTTTAGCAGACGAATCATAGCAGTTTGAGCAAAGCGCATTGTCTTGTGGTTATTGATTAACGTGTACTTTGCTCTTTCAGCGTCGCAAGATCATGTACGATATTGGCCAGCCCGGCGAGCTCCCTCTCATGAGGGAGTTAGCAGCAATCAAGCGCGCTCGGTCTCTGAGGGATCCCTCTACCGTGAAATCACCTGTACTCAGGGCTCCTCTATTGAATCCCAGTTGGAAGTCTCCTTTGAGCGATTCCGGAAGCAGAATCGCGGAAGCTGAGCGTGTTGCTGCTGGGAGGGGAGAATTTCTCAGCGGGCAACTGACGGGGAGTAATGGAAGAAGCGACTCGAGAAGCGGCGCAGGGTCGAGAGGTTCTCCATGGTCTGAATCACTGGACGACAGCGAGAGTTGGGATCTGGGCGTAGACGAGACGGTCATGGAAGAGGGAAGGAAGCAAGATGAAGTTTTTGGTGGGAGAGCGGAGGAGGCGAAGCCAGGCAAGTTCAAGGGAGTGGAGATACGGCAAGCGAACGGACAGAGAGGTCGTCATGCAGGCGACAGATCGGCATTGCTACAGAATTGGAGGGAGGCAACTCTGGCCGCGCAAATGGAAGGGATTGTGAGAGCCAAGCAACTCCATGCTCGAGAGAGAAGCCAGAGGCAGAACAGAAGCATGGATTTGTCTGCAGCAGCTGCAGCTATGGCGCAAAACAGGGATCTCTACGAGTTCGAAAATCAGGCAGATGCGAGAAGACGTTCGTTGAAAGATCAAGCCGGAAGAGGCAGATTTCCGGCCAACAAGACATCGTCGACGAGAAGAGGAAGCGTCACCAAACAGAACGCTCAGGTGCTTTCGCCATTAGTCCTCAACTCTCTCGAGGATCTGCATCAATCTGAGTCTGTTTTCACGTTGGAAAGCCCCTACTACGAGCACCTTGAGCTTCCGAATGGACGAAATGCTGCCTCCCGATCTCAGTCTCCAATCCCTCTCAAGCATTCGGCAAGATCCCGACTCCGAGAGTCTGTGAAAAGCAGCTGGAGATCCCATACCTTGCAGCCATGCTCCACAAGCACTAGCCAAAGGACAGTCTCGCAATGCTCCATCCCGGGAGCTTGGGACGATGCCTCCAACCACCTGGACGATGAATTGGAAGTCTCCGAGCTGCCCCGAAACGGATGCGGAATTCCTTGCTATTGGTCCAAGAGTCAGAAACGAGGCAAGAGTTTGTTGGACATTGCTGGGAGGAGTTTCTCCTGTGGTTTCTCAGATTCATCAAGACGAAAAGGCCATTCAAGTCTACCGGGTTCGCAATCTGCCTCACAGATTGGCGCAGACGACATGGAAGCTTTGCCGCTATTGACAGACCCTTCAGCAGCAAGCGATGATGCAGGGATTTCGTCTGCGGATGACAGTGATAGAGTTTCAAGTGCTCTGAATGGAGAGCTAGGACTGGATTGCAGGAGTATGAGGAATGCACAGCGAATTGCAAACTCCGATAGACAAAGCAAAGTTAAACGTGATCTCAGTGCTGCAGGGGGTAAGGAGCTTGCAATTTTTGTGGAAATACCCAGAAGTTTGAGCCAAAAATATCGACCAAAGCTGTTCGACGACCTGGTTGGGCAAAACCTCGTAGCTCATGCGCTTACAAACGCCATTCTCAAAGGGAAGATCGCCCCTGTGTACCTCTTTCAAGGCTCTCGTGGAACTGGGAAGACATCTGCGGCCAGGATTTTTGCTGCAGCTTTGAATTGTCTCTCTCCTGGAGATCGTAGACCTTGTGGAGTCTGCAATGAATGCATTGCTCTTGCATCTGGAAAAAGCTTGGACGTCAGAGAACTTGATGCTGCGAGCACTAATGGATTTGAAAGAGTGAAAGCCCTTCTTCAAAGCACGCTTTCTGCTCCCTCCCGTTCACGATACAAGGTCTTCATAGTTGATGAATGCCACATGCTTACAAATGAAACATGGAATGCACTCTTGAAACTGTTTGAGGAACCTCCCGGGAATGCCGTCTTTATCCTCATCACAACGGATCCTGATAAGTTGCCCACCACGGCAGTCTCCAGATGTCAAAAATTTCCTTTTCCAAAGATCAAGGAGTCTGAAATTGTCAGCAGGCTTCAAACATTAGTAAAGCTAGAAAACTTGGAGGTCGAACCAGGAGCTTTGGAATTGGTAGCTTCAAGATCAGACGGTTCACTTCGTGATGCTGAGACTATTCTCGATCAACTAAGCCTATTGGGACAAAAAATCACACTGTCAACCGTTCATCAGCTGGTTTGTAGACCTACTTTTCTACTTTCAATTTTTCTCCTGTGTCATGTTTGTTTTGTTTGGAATCTAGTGGCTGCTCTGTACTAAATATATTAATGATGAAGTACAGCATGGCTCTTGAAAATATGCCCCCTCAGGGTCAAACCGTCAAAAGAAGCCAGAAGAAAGTAAAAAGTACGCTGACCCTTCTGAATTTGGTTTGTAAGCTGGGGTGTTTTATATAAGGCTCCCGTAGGCTTCCATCATTACAATCATCCCTACTCGTAGACTGCTCGAAGACATAACCTTTAAAATATAAAGACAAAGTAGTGTCCTAAAGTAATGGTTCTGTAGCTGTAGATTCATGAGTAGTTTTGTCATATGTAATCAGCCCAATAAGAAGTGGTGGTATGCGTGTGTGGATATTCAGCATTTGGTAGGTCTTCCATTCGATAAGGAAGCAGGTGCAAATTATGTTCCGCATGATTTACTCTCTACAATCTAGAGGATTTTGCATTCCTCATCGTATCAATGGTATCAATGGCTGCAATGAGAAAACTTAATAAGGACCTACTTGTGGCTTAAGCTTGAACCTTTTCATTATGTGCATACTTCAAGATCGTATTCGCGGCATTATTATCCAATATTGTTTTTACATTCTTGACAACTCACCGTGCATTCATACCTCGCTTTGCGATTATTAGGTGGGCTACTGATAGCTAGCAAAACAAGGACTTACACTCCTAGTTACATGGAAATTAAGTTCATTCTGCCATGTCATGCACTTCTCACAAGGAGGGGAAATTTTTTATGTTCCCATCATCTTTATTTGTATGCACTAGGTATATTTCCACGCTATAATGTTTGTATAGTAGGGCCTTGTCTTGGAACTCTCAAGGTAACCTGAAAAGTCACCCTTTGATTTAGCCACGGGTTGCTGCAAGCTTAATACTCTGCGTTATGGCTTCATTCCGATGGACCTGAAGGTTAAAACTTGAGCTCTTCCCAGAGGACTTAAAGTGCCTCACTTTCAAAAAATTTTGGTTGTAACTACATATTATATTGATACTCAGGCCTCCGTTTAATCTCTTCTACTTGCCTGTGGACTTGTCATAAATTTTTGCAGAGACTATAGTCTCCTTTAAAGTATAGAGACATTCCTATGGTCCATGCTTTCAGATTCCTGATCGGAGGAACCAAGTTTAAGAGAAATACTGGCCCACGTATGGCTCTGGACTCTCGCATGGTCTCTTTTAAGGTAGCATGTGTAGGTAGAGTCTGGCTAAGCTCAGAAGTAAAATAAGCACAAAAGACTGATTCTTATGGTCAAGGTCCAGGGTTACATTAGATGCGAAATTACCCAGACACCGGTTAAGTTATTAACCTAGCAATGGTGACTTATCATTCATTGGATTTGTTTTAGAATTGCTCAGTCGCATTTGGTGTTTGCTTTGCTTCATATGATCCAAGTATTCTCTGTGTTTTCAAAGCTTTGCTAGGTGCTTAAATTGTTGCTATTTCCAATAATTAGGTGTACAACATTCATATTCTCAAATTCAATCAAGAGGTAGTTATTGTTTTAAGCTTTAAAAAGTGTTTGTTTTTAAAAATGTAGTGAGATCTTTGTTTCCCATCTGAGACTGCTTCTCATGAAAAATTTCAGGTTGGCTCCGTCTCAGATGAGAAACTGATGAGCTTATTAGAATTAGCACTTTGCTCAGACACTGTCAGTACAGTTCAAAGGGCAAGGGAACTCATCGATTCTGGTGTAGAACCATTGGATTTAATGTCCCAGCTGGCCACCCTAATCACAGATATCCTTGCAGGGAGTTATGAGTTGGTTAACAAGAATCAGAATGGGGGTTTCTTTTCTAGACATGCTCGTAAGATCTTTATATTTTTTTCTAATGTCATTTCTTTAGGTTAAATATTGTTCAGCGGCACCCATCCTGAATATTGATATGCCAAATGATTGAAGCAGTCTCAGAAGAGGAGCTTGAGAGGCTACGAATCGCGCTAAGGATCTTGTCTGAAGCAGAAAAGCAATTGAGGGCAGCTTCCAATGACCGAACAACGTGGTTGACTGCAGCTTTACTGCAATTTGGACCTGGTCGTCCATGTATGGTGTCTTCATCTTCAGGTACAAGTCTTGCGGCCAGCCCCATCACTCGGACCAACTCCAATGACAGACAATCTGTTGGGACAAAAGGAAGAAAGGAGAGTAGCGAAAAAGGCATGTTAAAAGCGAGGAAGAGGATGACTTCCTCCACAGTCAAAGGTAAAATAAGACCACTAAATTCAAGCCTCGACGTTCAAATATGCCCGACCAATCGTTCCGTTAATGCTTCAAGAGAGACCTCCAATGCAGCTTCACTTGCGGAATCGCCAGTCTATAATGAAGAGAAACATGTCAGTTTTGTGAGCCCACGCAATTTGGGCAGTCTATGGTGCAATGTTCTGGAAAGGTGTAAATCACTTCCACTCCGGCAATTGTTACTCAATCATGGACAGCTTTTAGCTGTGTCTATCTCAGCAGGTAGCGATTTGAGCAAATCTATTGTGAACAATCAGATCTAGGATGATAGCCTGAGATATATATTAACATAAAATGAGTGTGGTTTTATGAAGAACAAGATGATAATTTCTTGTCTGTCTCATTGTGTACAGTACAGTCGCTTATGCAGATCAAGGATTGACAAATGTTGTCTTTGTAGGTGATGCTATGGTTCACTTGGAATTTGGGGCACCAGAACATAAATCCAGAGCTGAGAGGTGCATTAAAAGTATAGCCAATGCTTTTCAAACCGTGATGGGCCTTTCTATAGATGTCAAGATAAGCCTTGCCTCTCTTCCTCCAGGAGCAGAAGGTGTAGGGTCTAGATTGTGGTCTGTGGTGGATCAGACAGCTAAGGTACAAGAAGACCTCAAACAATCTGCAAGTGCTTCTAGAGGAGATCACACATTACAACATGATGAGATTACTCGTGAGGCAGGCTCTTTACATTATGTGGCAAACAGTGGCGGAGTTGCAGTTCGCAACAAAATGGAACAAGCTTGCTCACCTCAAACCTTTCGTAATGCCATTACTGCTGATGCACTTCAACAAGCAAGATGTCCAAGTAATTCATCCATGCTTGGAGGTAGCACTGTGTCTGGTCAAAGAGGAGAAATCACCCTTGCTGAAGAAAAAAGACTTGAAAGTGCTTGGATATGTGAGGCTGATAGATTCTCTCCCTTGCATGAAAAAGTTTGTCAGATTGGAAATGAGGCACGGCCTCAAGAAATTGTCCCAAAGGATATGGATATGGAGATGAAAGATAACAAGAGGCCATCAGAGAGGGTTCAGACTGAGCAAATGATGCGGGATAACTACATTGATTGTGCTTTCCCTAGCTGCAATGATGATAGGAGTCAGCATGTCTCTGATCTTGAAGACCAAAATTTGTGAGCATCATACTTTCTTGTGGAGCTCTGTGTCTGGTTTCTGTCTGTGTCTGGGTGTGTCTGCGTGGTTTATTTTGCAGGGGGCCGGAGGTGAAAAAAACATAGGTGGAATATGGAGAATAAAGGGTAGGGGAACATAAAAGGTGGTATAGGGACATTTAGGGGCTTTAGGTGAGGCTGCGATGGTGGGGTGGACCAGCAGCAAGGGCACGATGTCGCACATGTGCACTCAAATGCATGTGCTTGCACATGTGGGTGCATGTATGTAGTTGTGGTGGGTAGGGTACGAGGGTGTGACGGGGATCTGGAAAAGACAGCAACAGGTTACGGAAAGGTTACAGCAATGTGGTGTTTGTGCAACCGGGAAGAGCTGGAGGATTGCAGATTGGCAATTATGGTGTGGCTGGAGAGAGAGAGAGAGAGAGAGAGAGAGAGAGACCGAGATTGACTAGGCACCGTAATAGACTCATGCAGTGTTGGCTTGTGCTTTTACATATTTTCCCGTTTCCATAACCTGCGCTGTCCTGTCTTGTCCTTTCTTTTGGTATGAAACTATGTAAGGCTATTGCAGACCAATAGCTCCACGTCTGCATCAAGCTGCTTACCTCTGGTGCCCTTCAAACCTCTCACTTGCCAATCGAATGCATTAGCTCTTCTTGTGCTGATCCACCAGTCCCTTCTTCTGCTGATCCACCCGTTCACATAGTTATGGCTCATGCTGCTTTGTTTTGGTCTTCATTTTCTGTCCACTTGTGCTTATATTTTCAGTGAGAGAGAGAGAGGGAGAGGGGGGGGGGAGAGTTGATCAGGCAGGAGGGGCAGGGAGTAGCAGTATAAGGAAGCAAGTGAGCCTGGGAGATGGAAGGAGGACAACAAGGGGTTAATGGAAGAAGCAGAGCTTGGACTGGTCATTTGGTGAGAGAGACAAAGAGATATATGTTATAACTTATTGTGTATCTTCTCATGGATTTTCCCATTCCTAATTTTATTGTTTGCAGAAGGCTAGAATCACGATTCAAGTATGGGGGCCTGCTTTGTTGGAAGGCACCAAAGTTGGAGAAAGACAAGGTGGGAGCCGAATTCTAAATACATTGTCGATTTATGGAAATGCATGTATTTCAGGGCAACGTTTATATTTTTAGAAATCAGTGTAAACAACGAATTGGATCAAGCTTAGGTGAGAGTGTTTTCCAGTTGCATGGATAGTTATTATTTCATGCTATAAATGCCAGCCTACAGCAAGGAAATAACGCTGCTCCAAGCAATCCTAAGAAAATGTAGCACATTTTCCCCTGGATCCCCCCTCCCCAAATGGCCCTGACATGCTCTGCTCATTTATATTGAATACATGAGTAGTTTTTCAAATATGTTTGTACATTAGTATAGAAGCACTAGCTCAGTGATGTGTCACGCCAACTGTGACTACTATGCTGTTTTCGAACTTCTTGCATGACTTCTTAAAACGAAATGCAGTTTATGTCACACACTGAAATGTCCTTCAACGGACATGTATTCAGTTTAAAGGCACACCAGACAGTTTACAGAACTCTTTGTATTGCATGTTGTAGAGAAGCAAGTTTGTTTACTGTAGCAACTGCACTGAGAAATCCAGTGAAAGGGTAAATTTGGCTTTTTAGGCCCACAGAATGATAACTCAGATAAGTACTGCACTCTTTTAGGTGGCCCAAGTCTTTATTTTTTCAACTGCTTGTACTTGCAGGTTACAAAGAGACATCGTCGGAGGAAATCTGAAATTCTCATCAGACTTGTGCCTTGTGCAAAATCCAAAGACTGATAAGGATGACCATAACGGTCATCCTTCTAACTGAAGGCCCACTGCCTGATGCCGTTGAGCATGTGAATGCTTCCCATCACAAATAAGAACGATTCAAACATTCAAAGGTTGGATGGTTACTGGATGTCCATGTTTTTTTTCAAAAGTGGAAAGGAATTTGATGGATCCCTCTACAAAAATGAATGCGTGACGACCCTATTCTGCAAGCCAGGACTTTTACTTTCCTTGTAAATACTTTCTCCTGAGAGCTGGTAAATGTGGATAGCGTGTGCGAATGTGGGGTCTGCTGAGATGGCAATGCGACTTGGGCACAGTTTCTTATCTCATAAATGATGGAGGCAGTGTTTCAAGATCGAGCCTTGCATGAATTAGCTCTTGTGCAATTGCAACTATCCAATAGCTCATTATTGTGATCCCTGTTCAGACTTCATATTGTAGACCCATATTACAGGTCTCATCCAAAAAATGAACAGGAAGCAGTAAAGGCACTGCAAGAAGGTTTTTAAAACTAGGAAGAGTTTACTCATTATTTTTTCTCTTTACTACGAGATACTATTTGTGTGGGGCAGTAATTTCCTGAAACCCCATATGTGAGCCTAATTTTTCGTGCAATCTACCTGTCACACCATTGTAGTTTGAATATGGTTATCAATTGGGATGGCCCAAGGCATCTCTTCACAGAAATACATAGTGGAGAATGAAGAAGTATATATTATGGTAACCTCCCTTTATCTTGGTTTATGTGCTGTAGCTTTGGAATTTGTGATCATTCACTTGGATATTGTGATAGTTCCTTGACAAGGATATTGTGATAGTTCCCTGACAAGGATATTGACTAGTGGCTTTTTAGTTCCAGTCGTCGACTAGTAGCCTTTGGAAATAAACATTTCTTTGTGGAGTTTAGTAAATTTTATTATGTTATTATTTTCCGCTCATATGGAGTGGTTTCACTAAGTGGTGCCGTTTCTTCTTCAAGCTTTTTAAAATTGTATTCCATATTAGAGATTTGACTGCAAAATTTCTCCCCATTGCCGCTGATCAGTGACCTGAAAAGATAGTATGATAAATGAAAATGCAGGCAAAATTTTGCAATCACGTATGCTTTAAAAAAAAATAATGATCTTATTGTCCGGTGATATCTGTCATGATAAGAGAAATGATTATATAGTTAATTAATAGTCATTAGAACCTTATTATTGTTAGGCGCCAATTTGACGGTGCGGTTATATGTTTGTATTTATGATTGATCAAGCGGTGTAAAATACTGCTAAAACTATGTAACATTGGCCAATGATTAGTAATAAAGATGTGCATACACGTGTCTAGGTCCTAGGGGCAATTGGAAAGGGAAAGGGTGCATTAGAGTGCATTGAATGGTAGGTGCATGGGTCATAGGATAAGGGTAGGTGTAAATGGGAAGATGGAACTTGAGTGATTGCAAGGGACATTAATGAAGGGGTATTACCCTTCCATTGTGAATCTCACGTAGCATTCTCTCTACCACATTGCATTCATTTGCCATCTCTCTCCCACCTTGCATGTAGGTCGAAATAGAAACAAGTACTCTTACGAGGGTGCTCTTACCCATTGGAGGGCCAATTGACATTCAAATTTTGCATGCGTTGCACACATTTTGCATTCTTGAAAAGTCTGGTTTTTCACATTTGTTATTAGAGTGGCGACAGTCCACGAGTGGGACGAGAAGGGGTGAGAGAGCAATGTGCAGTCGTGGCGGAAGCAGCAGTGTGGGAAAGACACGGCCTGTGACATGCGCGAAGGACGATTAGACAAGCCACGGAAGACGCAGACGGGAATGCGAAGAAATGAAAGGTTGCCGACAAAATCTCGACGCACAGCGGATGGCGCAGTAGATTTTCCGGATGAAACAAGGGATTTTTTTGGAAATTTTTAGTCTTAAACGATGAACGGGGTGTCCTAACGGGGTGACTCTCCCCCCGTGTGAATGTACCCTTAAAATCCTTAAACTGTGAGGAAAAGGGACCCCTTGTTCTCCCCGTTGGGTCAGAACAAGATTTTAAGGGGGTGATCCATCCATCAAGTACCCCCTATAACGGTATCTAGAGCTCCAATACGCTCAAAACAAGTAGCCCAAATGGAGTGTACCAGTTTATAGCAGAAATACAAGAAGAAAAGCTTAAAAGAGCAGGTCATTTTAAGTGTCTTCTCAACACAAACAAAGCAGGAGACGGATAAGTACCACCAACTCTACAACACTTGACTTTTGTTGTAAAATAAATCCCTTTTTTGAAATTATAGCAAGTCATTTTTTCTCTTGTATTACTTAAAGGAAAGAATGGAAGGGGAAGGGAGATATAACAATGAACTTATTCCTTTTCCTCCATTACCCCAAGGAGAGAGAGAAAGAACACCTTCACCCCCTCCTGAAGAGGATGGATTAGGTGAGAGTTACAAACATCTTGAGTATGATAACCCACAAATACATTTACAGCAGTCTCTCCTTCAAGAACCTCTTGATAGGGAGTTCTCCTTTCATAATGAAAGAAGAAATGAGACTAGCCAAGAACAAGGTGATGAGTTTACGCCTTCAACTCAAAACCCAACACACATGGATTATAATCCAAGTGCAAGAGGAAGAGAGGAGACTTCTATTGATAAGCTGATTTTCTAGCTTAGCAATATGATTGAGCAGTCCATTATGACAAGATTAGGGACTAAGAGGACTTTAAACTTTGGGGATGAAGAATTGAGTACCCCTTCTAAGAGGTCCCAATTCCAATTGTGAGAGAGAATTGAGTTCCCCAAATATGATGGGGCAAGGGAGGCTGACAAAGTACTCAATTGGATCCATTTTGAGGTATACTTTGCCCATCAAGACAAGACCGAGCAAGAGAAGCTTGCGCTTGCCACATTGCATCTACAGAAGGATGCTCTAATGTGGTGGTCTTTGTCACAAACAGGAAAAGAGCCTATTCATGAAAGGGCTAAGTTCGTGGAGCTACTGAAAGCCACTTTCATGCCACCGAGGCATGAAGAGAACCTAACCTTTCATTGGGAGAGGTTTTGGCAGTTCGATAATGAGAGTAATGGATTTTACAGCCAAATTTTGGAAACTATCTCTAGAGTTACTCGAAAGAGTGAGAAAGATAGGAGAAAGAAGTATTTAGCAGCCTTAAGCCCAAAAGTAAGGTACGAGGTTGAAATGTTTAACCCAACCATGCTTAAGGACCTCACTAAGCTGGCTGAAATAGTCGAGAGGAAATTGAATCCTCATAAACCCTTCAATAAGGAGGGTGGGTCATCATCTAAGACCAAGAATATACCCACTTTTAGGAAACCAAACCGGTTTAAGAATAATAAAGGGAAGGGTAAAGCTCTTGTAAGGAATGTGAACAGCCAATCACGTCCTGGATGGGTGCCATTTCCTTCTATGACGGACGAAGAGAAGAGGAAGTTAATTAAGGAAGGAAAATGTTTCAGGTGTAAGCCTCGCACATATGGTATAAGTGTCCCGTTCTCTTGGCTAAGATTGCCAAAACGAATTCAGTAAAAGGGAAAGCCAAGGCATCCAAGCAGGAGGGTGAGGCCTCTACCTTGACACCCTCGAAATCTACCGTGACTATTGAGCCAATAGTGAATGCTGTCCATTCATCCAATACCTTTGGGCCTCATGATCTTTTTAAGGTGTATGGATTCGTGAATGACGGAGAATAGTGGTTCTCCTAAACAATGGATGTAATTATGACTTAGTGAGTGATAGATTGGTAAAATTACTCCATCTTAAACCAGAACCTATAAAAAACATGTCGCTCTTAGGAGCTTTTAGGGGACACAATGAAGAAGACACATCCATAGTATGGAATATTCCTTTTCGTATACAAAAATATAGAGATTGAAGGGATTTTCTAGTAGCTCCTTTACAAGACGTTGACATGATTCTAGATAAACCATGGCAGTATGATTTTAACCCTGCTATTCATCCTCATACTCATCATTGTTGCTTTGTACATAAGGATCGTAGGGGATCAGGACGTGTATACAATTCCATTGATTAGTCCTACCCAAGCGAAAAGATTGGTAAAAAGAGGGGTAGATTGTAATCTTGTGTATATATGGGATTCACGAGATCTTCATATCTCAAAAGAAGATTGGAAGAGAAATGAGTTCCTTAGAGCTTATGAGGATCGATTTTCAAGAGATGACTCATTCGAATTCCCTATGGAGAGAGAAGATGATCATGCCATCAACTTAGAGCCAGAGTTTCTCCTCCATGTAGAGCTCCATACAGAATGAACAGGATGGAAATGGAGGAGGTAGAAAAACAAATTGAAGATCTATTGCAAAAAGGCTTGATTCGACCAAACTGTTCTCCATTTGGAGCACCTGTATTCTTGGTCAAGAAGATGGATCATATCGTATGTGTACTCTAAATTATTACCGTGCATTGAATAAACTTATATTTAAGAACTAGTATCCGATTCCAAGAGTGGATGATTTATTGGATATGCTTAAAGGTGCTAAAGTTTTTAGCAAATTGGATTTGAAATCTGGTTATCATCAACTTCGTATGAAAGCTGGGGATGAACATAAGACTGCTTTTCGCACTCTCACTGGACATTATGAATTTTTGGTCACCTTCTGGCCTAACTAATGCTCCAGCCACTTTTAGTAAGCTAATGAGAAGGGTTTTGTGACCCTACTTGGGAAAATTTGTCATAGTCTTCTTTGACGACATTTTAGTTTTTAGCCAGAATGAGGAAGAGCATAAGGATCACCTTGCTAAGGTGATGGAGCTCCTAAGGAAGGATCGATTATTCCTAAATACAAAGAAGAGTGAGTTCTTCAAGACAAAAATAGAGTATTTGGGACACATTGTGTCTGCTGAGGGAATTCGGGTTGACCGTATAAAGGTCAAGGCCATAATTGAATGGCCAATACCCAAAAATATACATGAGCTGAGATCCTTCCTAGGGATGTGTAGTTATTATTGCAGATTCATTAAGAAATTTGCACGTCTTGCTTCTCCACTAATAGATTTGTTGAAGAAGCATTCCTTGTATGAGTGGGGAGAGGTTCACCAAGTAGCTTTTGAGGAGCTTAAGAGAACATTGGTCATTACACCAATGTTAACACTCCCGGACATGGACAAAGAGTTCTTTGTTGTATGTACGGATGCGAGTGGTACCTCAATTGGGGCAGTGTTGATGTAAGGAGGGCATCCCATTGCTTATGAGAGTAGAAAACTTCAAGGGGCTGAATTGAAATATATCACGTATGAGAAGGAGTTATTGGCAGTCATTCATGCTTTGAAGTTATGGAAGCATTATTTATATGGTTTTGCTTTCAAGATTAAGATTGACCATCAAAGTATCAAGCACTTGTTTTCTCAATCCATTATTTCTTCAAGGCAAATCAAATGGGCTGAATATATTCAATCCTTTGGGCAACCAAATATTGAATATCAACCAAGAAAGGAGAATTTAGTAATTGATGTGTTGAGTAGACGGCCCCAAGTTAATCACATTTCTATGATTAAGGAGAAATCATTAGGAGCAATGGTTGAAGTTTATCCTTTAGATGAGGACTTCGCTGACATTTATGGGAAGATTCAACGTAATGAGGTCGGAGGTTTAGAGGTTTATTCCATCGTGGATGAATACTTATTTTTGGGACGTGCCATATGTGTACCCAAAACATTTCGGTATCTAGTCATGAGTGAGTTACATGCGAGTCCATATTCTGGACATAGAGGCATTAGAGGGACCATTGACAATATTGAGAGATACTTCCATTGGCCTAAACTTTGCAAAGAAGTTTCGACCTTTGTTCAACAATGTGACGCATGTCAGCGCATTAAATCTGACACAAGACTACTGGTCTTTTGTAGCATTTGCCTATTCCCTCGGAAAGGTGGGAACACATTACAATGGATTTTGTGTCAGGTTTCCCCAAGGTTGGTCAGTTTGAGCAGATTTTCACTGTTATAGATAGGCTGAGTAAACAAGCTCATTTTATTCCCTGTAAAAAGGAGTTGTCTACTCTTGAAATAGCAAAGTTACTCATTAGGGAAATCTTTAGGTTACATGGGTTACCAAAATCTATTGTATTAGATAATGATGGCCGTTTCATTAGCAACTTTTGGATAGCCCTATTAGAGAATCTCGGAACCAAACTGAAATTTACTACAGCCTTCCATCCTCAAGGAGATGGACAAAGTGACAATGCTAATCAAACTATAATTACTTTACTTCGAGCTTATGTCCATGACCAACCTAGAAGGTGGCCAGAGTTCTTACCCATGGTAGAGTTTGCTTATAATAACACTATACATACTTCCACCAAGAAAGCCCCATTTGAATGTGAAGAGAGTGGGAGAGAGGTAAGGAGTCTCACTTGCAGCTTTCTCACATACACAATGGGGGAATACACATAAAGGTGGAGGCTGAAAATAGTTTTCCTCTTCTTAGTTGTGAAAGCCAAAAGAACTCTCTCTTTTAGTACAAAAGGAATAGATGAACCCTATATGTGGGTCTCAAACCAAACTTAGCTAACCTAGGTGGCATACTAATTGAGCCACTAACTAGAGTACATAAAGATAGCTATCATCCAGCTATTATTCATGAGCGGTGTATCAACCGCATCTGCAGCTAACAAGTCAGCGACATAAATGCACAATGGTCACCCTGGCATATCACGAGTGGAGCTCGATATCTCAACACTCCCCCTCAAGCTCAATCCCAATTTCTGCACACCAAGCAGGTCTCTGAACTTGTGCAACTTCTCTGCGCCCAATGCCTTCGTGAACATGTCAGCTACTTGATCCTCTGTGCTGACATAAACTAGATCAATAAAACCTACTAGAACCTTCTCTGACACATAGTGGTAATGCACCTCAATGTGCTTTGTTCTAGCATGATAGACTGGGTTATTTGCCAAGTGTATACTGCTCATGTTGTCACAATAAATGACAACTGGCCCATCTGTAGACTGATGCATATCATAAAGTAGCTTATGCAACCAAGCTGCCTCACATGCAGCCATTGCTGCACCCCTGTATTCAGCCTCTATGCTCGACAAGGCAACTATAGGCTATTTCTTGCTGCTCCAAGTGATTGCAGCACTCCCAAAAGAAAACGCATATCCACTGGTAGATCGTCTATCAGAAATACTACCAGCCCAATCAGCATCAGTGTATCCATGCAACTGTATCTGAACCCCAGTCTCATAAAATACTCCATACTGCGATGTGGACTTCACATACCTCAGTATGCGTCTAGTTGCATCCAAATGCGATTTCCTTGGAGCCTGCATAAACTGACTTACCAAGCCAACATCATAGCTCAAATCTGGCCTAGTAATAGTCATATAAATAAAACTTCCTACTATGCATCTGTACATATTAGGGTCTTTTAGAAGCTCACCTGCATCTGAACTCTACTTCACATTCTGCTCCAAAGGAACTGAAATAGGCTTACAGCTTGTCACCCCATATTTGGACAGCATGTCCAATCCATACTGCCTCTGCAAAAGCCATATCCCACTTGTGGATCTAATCACCTCAATGCCCAAGAAGTAACGTAGCTCTCCCAAATCCTTCATCTCAAACTTCTACTTCAATAGCATTTTCACATGAAGGATATCTTCATCACTATCACCTGTGATGATCAAATCATCAACATAAATGACAAGCAACATAATACCTTTCTATGTTTTTCTCACATAAAGTGAGAAATCTGCCATGGAAATCTGAAAACCAATTGTGATAAGATACTGTCCTATCTTGTCAGACCATGCTCTGGGTGCTTGGTTCAAGCCACACAAGGCTTTCTTCAACTTGCAAACAAACTCAGGATGAACAGCATGCGCATAACCTGGTGGCTGCTCCATATAGACCTCTTCTTGCAAATCACCATACAAGAAGGCATTCTTTACATCCATCTGATGTAAATATCATCCCTTCGATGCAGCCATAACAATGACTGTTCTTACAGTTGCCATCCTTGCAACTGGACTGAATGTTTCTTCATAATCAATGCCATATATTTGTGCATACCCCTTGACAACTAATCTTGCCTTGTATCTGCTCACAGGACCATCTACATTATGCTTCACCTTATAAACCCACTTGCAGCCAATTGCACTCTTGTCTTTAGGCAAAGGCACCACTTCCCATGTAGTATTTGCTTCCAAGGCATCCATTTCTTCATCCATGGCTTTCTTCCATTTTTCTTTTCCCATGGCTTGCTCAAAAGAAGTGGGTTCTGGTTCTTGTATCACTTTGACCATATAGGCATAGTGAATGGCTGTAAATCCATCATATTTTAGCCTATCCACAAGCTACTTGACTCTGGTAGACCTGCGCAAAATAGGCTCACTATCAGGTGCTCTCAAAACATCCCTTGTCTTCCTTACTCCAGGTGTAACAATAGAAGGAATATCCAACTCATCATCAAGGCTCTGTTCTGAGCCACTGGATTCACCATCCACATAAGAATGACCTGCATTCACATCAACCATGAGTTGATCTACTTTCTCCTTTCCTTTTCGTGATATTTGCATACCAGTATCTACATTGCTTTGAGGAGATTCTCCTGATCTCAATCTACCTGTCCATGGCGAAGTATGTGAACCACTACTAGAGGACACTACAAGTCCACTAATATTTTGTGATTGCTGCTGTGAATTCTATGCAGCATTACCATTTTGTGCATCTACATCATCAATCACATTTAATGGTTTATACCAGCTGCTCATCTCATAAAAAATGACATCTCTGCTTACTGTAAACTTACGAGTAGAAGGATTATAGCATCTATACCTTTCTGTTGTAGAGAATATCCAATAAAGATGCACTTCTCAGCGTTTGGATCCAACTTGGATCTCAACTCATCTGGCACATGAACATAGGCAATGCAACCAAAAACTTTCAAATGAGAAATATCTGGTTTCCTACCAGTATACCTCTCCTCTGGCGTCATGCCATGTATTGCTACAGTGGGAGTCCTGTTCATTATGTAGACTACTGTAGCAACTGCTTCAGCCCAATAAAAATCTGGCAGGTCTTTTTCGTTGAGCATGGCATGAGATACCTCTCTAATATGCGTGTTTTTCCTTTCTGCAAGTCCATTTTGCTGTGGTGTATGACTGCATGAATATTGCTGCTTTATGCCATACTCCTACAGGAACCTTGCAAACTCATTTGAGAGGTACTCTCCCCCTCCATCTGACCTTAGGCATTTTATTTGCAAGCCTGTTTCTTTTTCAACCATAGCTTTAAAAGCTTTGAAATGCCCAAGCACTTCACTTTTCTTTTTCATAAAATACACCCAAATTTTTCTGCTGTAGTCATCAATAAAAGTGATAAAATAATGACAGCCTCCGATAGATGTAGCTTTAGTAGTCCACACATCAGAGTGGATTAATTCCAATGGCCTCTTACCCTCTTGAACATGTCTAGGAAATGGTTTCCTTGCCTGTTTTCCAAATTGACAGGCTTCACATAGCTTATGCATTTCTGCAAACTTGAACTTAGGCAATCCTGCAATAATATTTTGGGCTTGCATTAATTTAAGTCGCTGTACATTAACATGACTAATGCGTTTATGCTAGATATCAATATCTACAACTACATCGGTCCCATGTGCAAACATTGCTGCACTCAATTCAGGCATGTCCAAATCTAACGTAAACATCCTGCCCTTCTTCTTCCCTTTTGCTATCAAGCGACCTTTATTTTTCATATCCTCAACAAAGCATCCATGAGGATTAAATCTGACCTGCAAGCCCTACTCAACCATTTGACCAATAGAAACTAGGTTGTTGGTGATGTTTAGGACATGAAATACATCAGACAGGTATTTCTTTTTTCCATCCTGCTTAGACAAAGGAATTTTACCAATCTGCACAACAAGATGTGCAGTATCATCACTAGTCTCCACAAATCCTGGGTTTTCCATTTTCCTTGCATCCTGCATCCATTCTGCATGACCTGTCATGTGGTTTGATGCACCTGAGTCAACATACCACACATCATTGCTTTCTGCACTTGTCACAGAATTGGTCATGTGCTGCACTATAAACAAATACTCATTTCTGTCATCACCCTGTCTACTAGAGGATGCATAATTGCCTTGCTGCAATTTTCCATTCATAATGTCATTCTGCTTCTTATAGCAATCTTTAGCCATATGACCCATTTTATCATAATAGTAGCATTCAACATTGCTATTTGCATTTCGGCCTCTCTGCCATCCACCACGACCTCTTTGGCTCCCCCTTCCTCTAAGGTTACCACGTCCTCCTCCATAGGACTGGTTTTCTTGAATTTGCTGCATATTCTGATTTCTGCCACGACCTCTAGTTCGGCCTGCTCTACCTCTGCCTCTACCTCTTCCAGCATTTGAGTAGAAGATAGTTTCTTTTGAAGTTCCTCCTGAAGAAGATGCACCACCGTTTCTCTGCTCTTCAGAATTAGAAGAGCAATCAACTCATCAAAATTAGGAAATTTTTCACGGAGGGAAATGGATGTCCGAAACTGTGCATAATCCTTTCCTAGACCATTCAAGGTCACATAAACTAAATCATCATCTTCCACTGGCGACCCAATGGAAGCAAGTGCATCTGCAATCTTCTTTACCTTCATGTGGTAGTCATTGATCCTCATATTTGCTCTCTGCACACATTATGCAACTCCTGCTTGAGCTGCATTTTCCTAGCTTGCGTCTTTGTGCTGTACATTTTTGTCAAAGTATCCCATGCCTCCTTTGGCGTGCTTGCATCCTGAATATGCACAATCATAGAATCTGAAATACTGATAGACAGCTAGTACATAACTTTTCTGGCTCTCTCATGCCATCCTTTAAATGCCTGCGACTCCTGTTGATTGGGAACATTAGGAATAACTGGTTCTTGTTCAGCTCTAGTAATGAACTCCCAATAGCCTTTTCCCTTAAGGAAATTCGTCATTCTAAACTTCCATGCTTGAAAGTTGTTCTTGTCAAGCTTTTTAGTGACTATCTATCAAAGAGCATCAGACGCCATTAGAGAACAGTGCAAAAATATTCTGTCACTGCAAAAAACACAACTTTTGTCTCACAAGGGTAGATCTGCAAAACTGACAAAAGTGGTATTTGACCACACAGTCACTTCCTAGTGATGATTTTGCATTAACAAACAATAAGAATGATTTTGTCACTCCGAATATCTCTGTGCATAGGCATACGATGCAATTTCTGGGGAAACTTTTCACTAACCTGCAGAACAATGGTCGCACAGCCAAAACAAGGCACTTTTCTGAGTGCTTGTGGAAAACTTCTGCCACCAAAACGGGCCTCGAAACGGCCTCGAATCAAAAAAATAATTTCATGACGTGCTTTGCCCAGTCCCATAGCATATACTACCCTCTTGCCGTACTGCGAAGGGCGTCTCAATCTGAGATAGTGTACTCTTGCACTTTTCGGCTGTGCTACCTATAGAGATTTACTCCCAAACTCGAAAAAGGAAAGCAACATTGATTTTTTTACCAAGACACTGCGAACTTGGCTTACTTCCTTGAACTCCTTACCACGAACCGAGCTCTGATACCATGTGAAGAGAGTGGGAGAGAGGTAAGGAGTCTCACTTGTAGCTGAAAACAGTTTTCCTCTTCTTAGTTGTGAAAGCCAAAAGAACTCTCTCATAGTACAAAAGGAATAGATGAACCCTATATGTGGGTCTCAAACCAAACTTAGCTAACCTAGGTGGGATACTAACTGAGCCACTAACTAGAGTACATAAAGATAGCTGTCATCCAGCTATTATTCATGGGCGGTGTACCAACTGCATCTGCAGCTAACAAGTCGGTGACATAAATGCACAACGGTCACCCTAGCATATCACGAGTGGAGCTCAATATCTCAACATTGAAACCATCTATGGGCAATGTTTACCCACTCCAATAACACATTGGGGGAGCGAATTTTTGCTGCTGACCAGTTTGCTGAGGATATGTCATAGGTGATTGAGCAGGTAAAAGAACATATTAAGAAGGCCCAGGTTCAACAATCCAAGGCAGCCAATAAAAAAAGAAAAGAAGTTTATTACAAGGAGGATGATTGGGTTTTACTGAAGATTGATAAAAGAAGAATCAAGTCAGTGAGAGGAAGTACAAAACATGTCAACTTAGCACTGAAGTTTTATGGTCCATTTTAGATTTCAGCAGCTTTATATCCAAAAGAAGGATCCAGAGTGTATGAGCTAAAATTACTAGCCCACTGGCGTATGAAGAATATCTTTCATGTGAGAAATTTCAAGAGATACCATGGCAATACTTCTGCATTTTTGGATACTCGGCATCAAGAAGAACTTGAACTTGAAGATGGGACTGAAGTTCTTACTCCGGAACAGATTGTGTACCATAAAGAGAAGACTACTTGTGGAAAGAAGAGATATATGTATTTACTGAAGTTTAAAAACCAGCCAGCTAGTGATGCACAATGGATGGAAGAAGAGTTCTTTACAGATTTTCCACAGATACTCGTAGATTATAAACAGGCGATGCAATTGCAAAAGTAACACCAGAAAGTGGACGTAAGAGGAAGAGACAAGCAATAATCCAGAAGAGGACTTTTTCTCATTCAAGCAGGAGGGAGTGTCATGACAAGAGAAATGATTATTTAGTTAATTAATAGTCAATAGGACCTTATTATTGTTAGGTGCCAATTTGATGGTGCGGTTATATGTTTGTATTTATGATCGATCAAGCGGTGTAAATAGTACTGCCAAAACTATGTAACATTGGCCAATGATTAGTAATAAAGATGTGCACACATGTGTCTAGGTCCTAGGGGCAATAGGAAAGGGAAAGGGTGCATTAGAGTGCATTAAATGGTAGGTGCATGGGTCATAGGATAAGGGTAAGTGTAAATGGGAAGATGGAGCTTGAGTGATCTCAAGGGACATTAATGAAGGGGTATCACCCTTTCATTGTGAATCTCACGTAGCATTCTCTCTACAATATTGCATTCATCTACCATCTCTCTCCCACCTTGCATGTAGGTTAAAATAGAAAGAAGTACTCTCACGAGGGTGTTCTTGCTCATTGGAGGGCCAATTGGCATTCAAATTTTGCATGCATTGCACACATTTGCATTCTCGAAAAGTCTGGTTTTTCACATCTGCTGCATTACAACTGCTTTTTTGCAAAAGGTTAATGTCTTGAAAGGGTGTAGGAGGTTTCATAATGATTGGCTATCCCTGTATGTAATATTGTTTAGATATAGGAACCAATTTCTAATGAGCATATGGGTATGACTATGGTCCAAGAGTTCCTGAAATATCCATATATTAAAAGGACAACACCATAGAAGGAATCTGCCCACAAAGGGAAGAAAAAAGTGTCATTCCCCACAATACATAGCCATGCCATAGATGCAAAGAAAGATACAGTGAATTTGGCAAAATGGAAAGAGATTTATTTAGATTCTCGTGGTCTCTCTCTCTCTCTTTCTCTCTCTCTCTATACATACATACATACATACATATGTATATATATACCTACATATATATATATATATCAATATATATATATATACATACATACATACATATACATATATATCAATATATACATACATACATACATACATATATATCAATATATATACATATACATACATATATATATATATATATATATATATCAATACACACACACACACACACACACACACACATCCTCCCTATGAAGGATGGGCCGATATAGCCATATGTTTAATCTTGATAATGAGATTTTATGGACACGCATATGTCAAGCTAATTGAGAGTACTTATACTCGGAGTGGTGTAGGTAATAGTATAGATAGCCCTCATACTATAAATATGAGTTATACTATTAATATTTTACATTTACATATGGGGAGGGATATACACATGGATAAATGAATGGAAATATCAAAATTGGACCCCTTGAGAGGCGGAATGCATTTTAGGTGTGGAGATTTAGCATATTAGATACATAGAAAAGAGACCCTTGATGTATATGATGGATGATACTATGGGGTCTCCATGAACCACAGAATACTAAGTGGCTCTATTGGGGGAACCTCAAGATATTCGTAACTAACAGTGGTTGATAAAGGTCTCCCGCATCTAATTGGTAGTCAATAACTTCGTTAGAAGTAAGAATCCAACCAAAGAAATGTTGGGAGACCATTGTAGTATGTAAAGATGTCGAAATTGACAATAGACAATGGATTGTTTTATATTTGAAATGGCAATAACACTGAAATAGGATTCAGTGTCAGAGATTTGCACTAGTGAGGAGACAGTAAGCCGCAACCACAAGTGATGATCCTATAGTAGTTGTTGCTCTTTTGCCTACAACTTTTGGCTAGTATTGAAAATTTTGGGAACAGATTTTCCTTTGTATGGATATACCATAGACATGGATGTTTTGAGACAACTCAGTGATCTCTAATTATAACTATTAGTACACAGTTTTTTGGAAGAACAAAAATTTATCCTTTTTTCACCTTCCTTCAGTATTGACTGTATGAGGATTTTCGGAAAGGAGGAATGACAATGACTGATTTGGGACATCTTATATCCCCTATCCAACTTATATTCGATTGATTGTATCACAAAGACTCTATTTCTTAGAATGCCAATATAAATATCTGTAGTAATTTCTTATCCCTTTGTGATTTCTGCAATTACAAACATTGGATTTGAGGTTATTTAACAAAATTAATGAATGAAGGAACTAAGGGCATTGAAGTAATATGATTCTGGATGTGTCAATGATATTGGATTGAAGTATAGTAAAGAATAATAGAAATGTAGGATGAACACACACACACACACACACACACACACACACACACACACACACACACACACATACACACACACACACACACCCACACACACACACACACACACCACACACACACACACACACACACACACACACACGTGTGTGTGTGTGTGTGTGTGTGTTGTGAGATCCATGCGCCATGTATCATATGGAAGAATGGGCTTCCTCTAAAGCAGAAGGCTTCATATGACAATGTCTGATGGGGGTGCACCTGTACATTGTGTGCACTGCTCTTATCCCAGAGAAACAATTCTACATCTCTTGTGGACTTGTGCAACCACCAAGAATCTCATTAGAGCCCTATCAATTGACCTTCGGATTTGCTTCCCCTCGCATACCTTGTCTAGGCAGTTTTGGATATTTGAGCGATGTCACTCATCCCTTGTTGATTATAGCCCATTATTTTTGTGGGTTAGCTTTATAGCATATTGGAGCATCTGGCATGATAGAAGAGGGATAGAAGCCATTGCATGTCCTCTCATGCTTCTTTAGATACCTATGTAGCGTTCAAACATTCGTTCAAACATTCCTTGCATATGTCCCTATATGATGCTTATCATATAGGTGACATTTCCTTGCATCTTTTAGCAGCAAGTTTGCACGCTATGTATGCTGGGGACAATTGAGATAGAGGAGCATTCTCTTTGTGTTTGCCCAGCCTACTATGAGATCGGGGGACACTACCACTGTCTCTACCTAGAGGGAAGTGGCTTCATCCCTTTGTCACGATGATTGATCCATTTCCATGACCATGTCTGTATCGAGCTTTATCTAATGGAGATGCGTCGGCACAGGAAGAGGCTTTTACGACAAATCAGTGTTTTCCCACTGCTTCTAACTGCCACACTTGGTGGTAGGATTTGAAATTGCATTAATTAATTGAATCAATGTTTTCACCCAAAAAAGTGTGTGTGTAGACACATATATATACGTGTGTGTGCTGTGTGTGTGTGTGTGTGTGTGTGTGTGTGTGTGTGTGTACACACACATACACACACACACATATAACCTTGGGGATCCTTGTGATCAATGGGTGTCCATACAGTTTGACACACTTTATTGGATGTAACTAATAGAAGTTTTTTACCCATGCAAATATGATTTGCCATTGCAGTCCTCGAAGTTTATTATCATGGAGGTGATTGAATTTATCATAGAATGGACTGAATCTACCTATTACAATTATCTATTAGGAAGAGGATACATGTGGGACCTTGAACCACTAGGTCTATCTAGCTAATTGTGATCAGGAGTAAATGGAGCAAATCCAAGTACCCCATAGAACTTAATTTTGAATTAATAGCTGAGTTAGAACACATGGGGAAGTACATCTTCCCACGCTTTTTTCACCAAGTTTGGGTTGAAACATTACCACAACTCTAGGAGATTGTTCAATCTGGTGGACATAAATGCCTCATGCATTACTCAAAAGCTATGATGTAAGGAATTACGAGGAGCATGCAAGAAAAAGAGATGCGAGGCTCGATGACTTGAGGCACTAATCGATTGGTGATTTGGTATTGGATTTCTTCTTAAGACCCACTCAATTTGTATGTATATAGTGTCTCTCATTTTAAAATCATGATATTTTAGAGGGGATCCTATGCATAAGAAACATACGATTGTAATATTTAAGCACTCTACAAGGACATATAGTACTTGGACACGTGATATAGTTGGACTTCTAAGAGGCAATCACATCAAATTTGGGGGTCATATATTTTCAAATGTTTTCATTTATCTTGGACGATGTCTCATAAATTCAAGCTTTGAATATATTCCAAAAGTTCAGGAGGTCATAGGACGGGAGCTAAGCAGTGTGAAGGCAACCAGGACCATCAATTTCTTCGATCAACAATTGACTAATCGAATGAGGAATTAGACTTGTAAGTTGCAGCTTTCAATAAGTTCCAGGAGTTTAAGATGTGGGTAGTGCCAGCAATTAGATTTGTAATTTGTAGCTTCCAATAAGATTCAGGAGTTCAAGACATGGGTAGCACCAACAAAGAAGGATAACTAAGTTCATGAATGCGTGCTCACATCAGAGGTCGGAATGGGCACTTCATAGATGTGTTGGTAGGCAACATTAGCGCTCAAACCAAAGGTGGACATTTTTGGTACATTATTGCTATCCTAGCAATGGGTTTAATGGGGACTGACTAATAGTACCACCCAACTGCACAAATGGCACCAATTCCTAGATTCCTGACATTGGACCACAAGGCAATTGCCACTTGATTGATAGTGGATAGGTAGCATCAAGCTTGGCACTATGAAGCTCGAGTTTAGAACCACATAGGCTTCTACTAGTGTGACTCGTGAGACCCAACGGAGCTTTGCTCTCCTCCCAAAAGTTATACCGAGATCTGCTCACCCTCTCCTGAGATGGAAGCTGTCTCCTCTACAATACCCACTGACGCGTCTTCTTCCCCTTCACAGCTCTATTCAACTCAAACATGCGGTAGCAACGCTCTTGGGATGACATCAGACTTTGAGGAGCTGGACCTTAACCAGGTAAGTGCAATTTCATACGAATACTTCTCATGTCTACTTGGACCAGAAAGTCTCGATACTCCTTGTGTAGAACTGTTCGTTGAACAATTGAACCAGTTCAATGCGTTGCGTTATGGAGTGTGGGAATTAAACATTAGCTAGACTCAAACAAAAACTGACGAAGCTGAACGAGCATGGATGAAGAGCTTTGCTAGCCCGCAATGCTTCAGCGCTACATGACTATCTGCTAGCCCGTAGTTCATATGCTCATATATTGTTCCTCACGACCAAATTTATGCTCTTTACAAAGGGCTCCGAGGCTACACGTCAGCCTGTGATTGTCTCTGGAGATGACTCGAGCCGTCTTCCTTCTGACTACTCATTAGCCTGGGATTGTCGTTAGGAACAATAGAGTAAGAATGGGCTCCCAACAAAGAGGGATGCATGCTTGACTGCTGCCATTCGACTCCACTACGTAGACATGGTATACAAGAGAGACTCGGCTTTCTAAAAATCTTACGACCAGAGGATACACCCGACAGCATTAGAACAGTCGTATACCGAAAAGCCACAGGCCCAAAACTAATAAAACTGCCATCGCTGATCTGCACCCGCAAAGAAGCCTCCACCGCGACCACTTACCTTGGTAGTGCACCATCATAGCTCCAGGGATCTCTGGTGATCATGCTTCTGGCACTCACACATGCTATGATGCACATGATTATGTAGGATGGTGATGATCTTTTAGACTGTATGTAGTTGTTGTTTGTTGATCGCTCCATAGAGATATACATCTAAAGAATATAACCTCTGTGAATTCGGTGTATATGGTCTCTGCGAAGGCACACAAAATTTTGACCGATACCAATATTTCTTACAATCATTGAGAGAGTTCGGTTCTCATGTCTGAATGATTGAATTCTCGTTTCTCAAGTATGTCTACTGTTGGTATCCAAGCAACAATGAATATGCGGAAATTATCCAAATAAAAAACAAGCTCTATAATTCCTTGATATATCAATGCCAGGCAGGGGAGCGTAAAGCCTTGGAATGCTGGCAATGCTGGCCTTGATATCTCGTGACTGTATTGGTCTAGTAGGAGAGGATCGGTTGATGCTCTACCTTTCTACGGTATAGATACATATGCTCAAGAGTATAATAGATATGATTGTTTGTAAGCAAAATCGTGGATGGTTAGCTATTCTTACACTGGTATGATGAAACAGACTCCATGCCAGACTACCAGTATGTAATTAGATTTAGTTCTCGGGGATTACTTGGAGTAAAAAGGACTTAATATTCTTTTTGTAAGCTTGTAGGCCTTAGTCAAGTCTTCAGATTAACATAAAGGTTTGCATAAGGATTTGAAATGGAATCTTGAGAAGTTGGCACCCAAAACGGAGAAATATGGATATATGGCTTTGCTATACAGATGTCCTAGGTGTTGTCAGCTTAGATTTAGTTTTATTTGGGATGTAGAAGGGCCTAGCTTGAGAGCCAGTACATTAGTCAAGTTCCCTTTTTGAATTAGCCTGTGCCCAACTTGTATGTACGATGTTACATCCTAGGGGTGTCTTTTAGAGGATATAAGATCTTTTTGGGCACAAACATGGTGCTATTAATAAATGGAAAATTTTGCCCACTTTGAAGTTGTTTCTTTGACAGATAAGCCCAGCTCGTTAGGGACTACCCAACAAAAGGGCCAAATGATTTAGTACATTGGTGAAAATACTTTTTTGGGAGAGAGACAAAGGGGTTACTTTATTACTTTCATAGATATTTGGAAGAATCTTTTGGAAAAAAGTTAAGGACTGTCCACGATGTCCTTTGACCATGGTCTTTGGTATATTCCATTTAACACTTTCCATATGATTATAGGCTATTTTACCATGGAATTTAGGGAGTTTTTTGCCATTTATTGTTTGAAATTTTATTACTGTATTCTATGATCATTGTATTGGATTAGTCCTTGGTCTATTTGAAGAACCCTAAGGCTTGGTTGATGGGTGAGTTGAATTTCATTATAGCAGCAGGGTCTGGCACAACCATCTTTATGTACTTAGAGCACCTGGGTAATATTTTACCTTTAGGATGGTATTGGGTTACACTTTACACTTTAGACTTTGATTTGTTACACTTTACACTTTATATTTTGATATGTTACACTTTACACTTTATACTTTGATAAATGGAAAAGGCCATCATTTGTCATGAGTTGGTAACTTGCTAGAAGTGTTTTTTACATTGTGTTACGTTTCTTGAGAACTTCTCCTAATGTGACTGGGGAGAGAATTACCATTGGAGTATTCTTTTATCTTATTAGTTATATTATGGAGAGATTTCCTATATACTAAATTAAGATACATTCATGGGGAAATTATTAATAGAAGTCAAGAATTTAGCGTGATTTTAAGTGTGAAATGGTGAAAAGGCCATGTAGCAGGGAGTCTGTCCTTCAATTTTGACATTCTCAACGACCTTATCACATGTTGATGTGTGCATAAATTTAGTTGTGATACTGATAATTGGAAAGTGCCAATAGGAGATCGAGGAAAGGTATAAACTATATTGAGGTTATATTTGGATTTTTTGACCTTGGAAATTCCCTTGGACTTGGTTGGAATACCCAAATTTATGGTTTACTTGAGATTCCCACTTATTACTTGGATTTCGCTAACATTTTATATACATTTATTCATATGATCTTTAATTGCCCACCTCTAATTACTATTGAATGGTAAAATGCCAAGATTTGATTATGCTAATCTAGATCGAGTGACACAGATAACAACTGTGTGCCAGCATTGAAGCCTGCAGTCCCACAATTCATAGTGTGCATGTTCTAACGTGCTATGTTTGTGGATGGATGTAGGCGAGTCAGCATACCTCTCCAATCAGGTTTGCATTAGAAAATCTAAGGCATGAAGACACGGTGTTGGCAACTTTGAGGAGCACTCTACAATGGATTTTCTCCAAGTACTACTAAATAAGATTGAACTCTCTATTGGAGACTAATTATCAGTATCGTTGTACTTTTTGCATTGTACTAATATAAATGTGAGTATAATAATTGACTCACTTTGACACCTTGTTAAGAGGAATGGTATGATATGGATTATTCTCACTTATGCGATATTGAGAGGTTGGTTATTAATGGATTACTCTCACTAGGTGTTTGAAAAGGGCAATAGTAGATGTTTGCAATTGGTTTACTATTACATTGAAAATTGGTCCAATAGTATAGTAGGATAGATGTTTGATAGGACAAACACACACACACACACACACACACACACACATGATATGTGTGTATGTGTGTGTGTCCTTACTAAAAAAAAGGAAAAAAGTGTTTGTGTGTATGTATATGTATATGTAGACAATAACTAAGGAAATTCTATGAAGCCAAATTGAAGAACCTAAAGAAAACATTCACTCAAAAATAATTGAATCTTGTTTAAAACAAAGGAGCAACCAAATGCTCATACAAATAATAAGTAAGAAAAATCATTCAAATAAAAACAATGAGTAACAAGTACACACACACACGCACACACACACACACACACACACACACACACACACACACACACACACACATAGCAACTTGGGCCACATGAACTTTGTATTATTCTTCTTTGAGAAAAGTTGAGGAAAGATAGTGTTATTTAGTTGAGAAAATATGGTATTATCTCTCTTTAAGAAAGATTTATATACATGGGGCTTAAACCTACATGCCAATATGTTTCCCTTGTAAGAGGAAAATTACCCTGGGTCCATCACTAAGTAATATGTCGGATAGTAGGTGCAATTAACAGAAGGGGTTCTGTATTTTGATGGAGTCACGTAAAATATTTATAGTCATGGGGTTTTTTAGTTCAAAAGTGAAAATTTAGATACATAAGGATACTTTTATCATCTTAAAATTTAAAATGGTTTTTTTTTTAATATTCCATAATCGCATGTACTATATGCGATTTTTACACAGTGAATCTCGTAGGATAATAATAATGTTATGCTAACTAAGGGGTTCTATATTTTGATGGAGTTACATAAAATATTTATAGCCATGGGGTTTTTTTGTTCAAAAGCGAAAATTTAGATTCATAAGGATACTTTTATCATCTTAAAATTTAAGATGGTTTTTTAAAAAAATACTCCATAATCGCATGTGCTATATATGATTTTACATAGTGAATCTCCTAGGATAATAATATTGTTACGCTAACTCCCAGAATCTATCCTGTAGGCTCTTGCTCATTGTGGACATGCCTTACGTACAAAAATTAATTATGCCTTCTAATTCTAGAGTTTAGCACCACCCAAAAATCACTTTGAATAAGTCATGGGAAAAATCTAAAAATTGTTACTTCTGTGTTCGTAGCCCTCCAACAATTTGGGATCCAATCCCTTGGATCCTGAATTGCAACAAAACTCTAGCCATTGCACTCGCTTATGGCATATCACTTAGAGTTTTGTGATAAGAGACTTTTGTTCCATCATTTCTTTGAATTGCCAAAGTGATACATCTAGTAGGTTTCATGCCATGCAGTAGGTTCTTCAAAACGTAGGCACAAAAGTTTTACATTTGGTCAAAATAGAGATATCGAAGAAGTAGGTAGTCCTAGATCAATCACTCCCTAATAAATGAGATTGTTAGACTTCCAAGGCTTGCATAAATTATTGAATGGCTAGGTGGTAGCATGTATTTTTTTGTCTATTGGTGTGCTAATGACCTGAACAGTTGAAAATTTTTTGACTTTCTCTAAACCTCTTTGGAGAGCACCTCATGGGGCAAGGCATGAAACTAGGGTCTAGCCTCAATGATCATGGCATTGCACCGTACTATATCCAAAATGAGCACTGCTGCAAGAAGGGAACCTATTTGTGGGGTGTGAGCCCTCAAGGGTTGAGCATGGGTGTGCATAGCTCCCTTATTGTTTTGGTGTATAGCGCTTGTAAAAATGTTTGGCCTCATGATAAAACAAGCGATAAGACACATGTCTCTACATGGCCCTTAGGTGGTCTGCCTCCCAGTATTTGATTCTTGTAGTCTTGGAATTCTCCACAATGAAATGGGAAATCACCTAGCTGCTAATAAATAGTGTCTGAAAGTGGCCTAGTGAGTTGTGGAGACCCTAGATCAAGACCCCAGATCAAGTAGTTAAAGGAGTGGTTAGTCGCACCCATCTTAGGGGGTCTATGTATAGTGAGAGTTCTCCTTCTTCTATCCTTTCCTCACTCATCTCATATTGGGATTGTTAAGCTCCATTATGTGTCAAGAATTTCTAATGGATGTATCAATTATGATCTCATGGCATGGTAGTTGGCAATAGAGTTTGACCTTTGAGGCTTTGGGAAGAGGGCTGGATATCTTCTTGGGATTGTTTAAGCTCTACGCTCTTACCTTTCCACTGCAAACTCTTGCATAGCCTTTCCATACTGCCACCAAGGTATAATTTTTGGAGAGATTTTTTAATGTTCTTCATGCTGCTATTTGAGGTAGCGAAAATACTTTTCCTCAATAGATGCCATTTTAGTGAAAAAAAGATTGCATCCAAGAAACCATAAACTTAGAAACAATCCATGTGCAAGAAATACCATGATAGTCAATATGGTCTTCTCTAAATGTATTCATTTTCCACTGAGAGACAACATCAATCTCACAAAGTAAAAAAGAGAAAGGCATGGCATTGATAAGACATAAGCTTCCATGAAATTGAGCACTTCTTTCCAATAAAAACTCCTTTAATGTCATACTTTTTAGTATGGAATTTACACTTCTATCCATGAGAATAAGAGTTTGGTAAAATTTCTCTCATCCATCATACAGCCAAAAACTTTGTGCAATGACTCTATTTTTTTGTTCTATAACACTAATCTACCGAGTCATCCATCTGCATGTAAATTGCTCTATAATTCCATGATATCTATAGAAATCTTTGAACATGTGAGGTTTAAATACTTGCACCAGTATCACAACTCAATGTATTGATGTGTTTGCTATTTTGTCACTCAACAAGATCTTGAAAGTTTGAAGCTACATATTTGACATTTTGTCCAAGAAATAAGTCCAATGTCTCCTTAAGAACATGAATAGAAAGGACCCACGTAATTAGAGTGGTACAAATGGACCCATACACTCAACTATCCATTAAGTTAATATGAAGAGACATGCCAAGCACAAATGTGGGCATGTGGAAACATGTGGAGGAGTATTAGATCAGGAGGAGTACTCCTAAAATTCCTATGTGGGACATGGAGGATTTTGACTTGTGTAATTGTTGGCTCTTTCCCACGGCTTCCATAGGAAGAGCAGGGTATTCTCTGTATGCAGCGTTTCGAGGTTTTTTGTCACCTACAAATATATCGATGTTGTCGTTTGTAGTATAAGTGTAGCTTAGGACCTAGGGTCATATTCCGGTGAGAGACATAGGCTTAAGTGTGGTAAGCGAACATAGTGCATGCATGTGTGAAAGGGGCATGCATCATCATGGTTCGGGTAATGAAGGCTTTCGCCTTCATTGGGGTTGAAGGGTTTAGGAGGAGTTTAAAAGTTAGAGGAGTAGGAAAAGATAGTTTGTAGCATTGCTAACTTTGTGGGTGTCGAAATCTCAAAAGAAATTATCCACAGTGATGCTTTTGGGAGAAGTTCAAGGTCTTGGAAATGAGTTGCATCCTTGGAAAACACACTAGAAGTGTCCATTTTTTATTGTTTCTTCTTGTTTCTTTCGTGAACTAGGTAGGATAGGTGGGAATCCCAACCTTAAAAACCAGGACAAAAAATTAAAATCCACACCAAACCCCCAAAATCCTATCGATGATGCTTCTTGAGAGACGACACAGAGTTGGAGCTAATTATTCAGTGCCACTGAATTAGCCCACTTAATTAGCTGCCATCTGATAGGTGTCAAAATATTAAATGCCATCTAGGGAATCCAAGGCCAAATCCAACTCCTAATTTAGTGTTTCTTAATTTAGCACAACAAAAATAATTCAACTTAAACCTAATTCAGTGTTGCTGAATTAGGTGGCCAACTCACACTAGGATTGCAAATCCAGACATTCCATTACACCAATTGACTTATTTGGAACTTATATATCAACCTTACCCCTAAGAATGACTGAATTGGAATTTCACAAATTGCTGAAAGGGGAAAATCAAATGGCAATTTAAATTAAGAAAAAAATTACAAGAATGAGATAGTGATTAAGTCTTGATAAACCATTTGGGCAATCATTAATGGCACATCTAAGTTACAATGAGGCAAAAAATTGCCAAAAGACAAATTGATAAAATAAGCTTGATTCAATGTCACTAAATTAAGGCTAGTTCAGCATCATTGAAATAATTCAGTTCCAAGCTGACCGTCGGTGGGCTGTTTGAACCCAAAATAGTGAACCCATTTGCAAGGCAAACCAGAGTAGCAAACCATCTTCGACCATTCCAGAAACCGTGCAGAGTATTCCAAAATCCACCATATTGATGAGCACTATGACACTGCATGTGTGCTTCTATAAGGACCCTCATTCAATGAGACCTTTGATCTAAGGATGACAGGTGATTATTAGCCACAAAATCCTATGGCACATATGACCGAGAAGCCTAAATCTAGGGAGAAGAAATTACCCAGAATATTGGCTTCCCGACCCCCATTGTATACAACTTGGGGAAGCAGCTAGAGAATGCTCCCTACCTGGTGACTACTCTTTATAGACCAGTGCCCAACCTAAGTGTGCCTATGCCTAGGCCACCACGAATGCAGCTAGCCCCAAGGCCTAGTGGGTTGGGAGTCACCAATCCCACTTTTGTTCGACATATGACCTTTTATAATCCCCCTCTCATTTGCATGGGAAATCATCCCACCAATGAGTGCCATCGCCTTAGAGTAAGGCTGTCACTCTATTGTGCTCACTGCACATGCAGGGGAAATCATCAGACATCATCTTGTCGCTATCCTAAGGTCATTCCCTAGCTAATGTAGCAATAAAGGCCACCTCTAACATTGCCTGCACCACCTAATCTATCCATCCTAGGGACAATTGGCCATTGAAGGAGCCACTCTTGCTAATCAAGGGAAATATAGGGATCAAAACCACCGTTACCTCCACCCATACTGGGTCCTCAACCACCTCCACCATAGATCACTCCTATGAATGAGGTTATAATAGAGGGACCTCCAAGTAATTGGGAAGAGCCATGTCACACCCTCTTGGTGAGTGATTACTCTCAATATGGGAGTCCCCCAAACCTATCCAATTATATAAGTCATTATGTTATCCAGGACGAGCACTATATCCCAAGCTACCAAACAGCTCCTACCTCCCAAAAGGTTAGGGATATGAACATTTGACTCAAAAACCCCTGATACAATGTAATACATGTCGAGGTACCCATAGGGCTCATGAGTGTCCATACAAGACAACAACTAATCAATTGGTGTCGTGCTATACATGCCAGAGACTTCATTTTCTAAAGGATTTTCCCTTCAAGCATGACCAAATCCCGGTAACTGCAACTATCACAATGTCAAGCCATTGGGTAGGGATATGAACATTTGACTCAAAAACCCCTGATACAATGTAATACATGTCGAGGTACCCATAGGGCTCATGAGTGTCCATACAAGACAACAACTAATCAACTGGTGTCGTGCTATACATGCCAAAGACTTCATTTTCTAAAGGATTTTCCCTTCAAGCATGACCAAATCCCGGTAACTGCAACTATCACAATGTCAAGCCATTGGGTAGATCACCTCTATAAGGATTAACCAATGAAAAGGACCCATAGAATGGCCACAGACCCTAAGGCCAGCATCAACTTGCCAAGTATAAAAAACGGCCAAGTGTCTTTGGTGTTCTTAAACCTAATAACCAAGGCACAAGCTAGAGCATTTAGTAAAGAACTCCACAAGCAAGACAAAAGAGATAAGGCTAGTATATCCTAGCCTGATGAGGTAAATCAAAATGGTGCATCTAAGTGGAAAAAGGTTCTGACAACATGATTATCCAAAACCAGTACGATGAGGGCACAACCACCTTGTCTACCTCATCCTATTCTAGTCAGACTCCCTCGATCAAAAGCCAATTTAATCAACATCCTAAATAAAGGAATGAACCATGGGAAATGTTGACCAGTGGTGGGAAATCTACAACCCCCAAAGGTCAAGGTGAATACGCAAACCCTATCACCAAGAAACAATGCCTCATCGAGGCACAATAGTTGGTGTGTGACTACCAGGAAAAGTTTGAGCAATGGCTCAAAACTAGAAGGGGTCTAGATACCATCCATCCTAGCTATTAGAACTTTGATACAGCCCCTAAAGCATCTCCTTTATTCAAAAGAGTGGAAGAGGAAGGATCACAAAGATCATCGACATGAGGTTCACTCCTAAGGCATAAGATGTTTGAGGAGGACCCTACATGGCACCAAGAAAAAGAAGAGGAAAATATGTCCTTCTATGGATTTGAAGAGCCACAATCGGTGGGATGTGAGGTGATTACCCATCGATGTGTTGGACTAGTGGTATTCCTATCCATGGAGGTCAGAATGCCCATTACAACCCTGTTATTATAGGGTAACCCAACTCTCAGGAGAGACTTGGATTGATCGGCAAATGGTGACCCAAGAGAATGTGAATCCTGAGGTAGAACGACCCCGAGAATGTGAATCCCGAGGTAGAACAACCCCCCATTGAGGAGCAAAATCTCTTCAAGTTACCAATCAACAAGTTGGGATAATACTTTGAAAGTGATGCCACTAACATAGTGCTTCCCATCTCATACCAATGCAAGAACACCATGGCAATCTTAGATGGGGGAGACGATGTATAGTTACTAAATAGTGAGATGAGCCAAGTGGGGATGACAAAAAATGAAGAGTAGAAACCTCATGGTAAAACTAGGTAGATGGAGCAACAACTCAATTGGTAGCCTATAGGAGTGCTATTAAGGGATACCAAAATCAATACATTCACCATGATATTACATGCAGCTCCCCCATCAACACACACATTTTTGACACGGCAATTATCTATGATATCTACTGTGTGTGGGTGCCGATCAATTTCTTCAGAGATAGACGATACCTCTCGTACCTTTCCCTTTTTCTTGCTCTTCCTTATTGAGAGACCTTGCTGCAGCTCACGTCTCACCTTAGGGTGAGGGAGTGTGATGCTCAAAGAACGATGAGCAAGGTCTTGAACAACCGAATAGTCCTCTTGCCCTGAGCCGATGGGAAAATCCGAGGGTGACCACTTACTCCTGCGAGATCTTTTAGTCTTCTCTGTTGGTGGGTCTGCCATCTCAGCGTCTGAGGGCTCTGAGAAGGACACCTTCTTCCTGGGGCGGCCCGGTCCACGGTTTGGAGAGGGGTCCGAGGTAGCACGAGTTCTTTTCCCGAGATCAAGGATCTCCACATCAGAATCCTCAGTGCCCGACTCACTTAGAAGATTCACCCTTGGAATATTGGGGCATTTTGTGCGATAATGACCCTTCTGGTGGCACTCGTAGCATACAACATTAGCACGATCTCTTGGAGGGCGGTTGGCTTGATTTTTGATGCCCACCATCTCAAGCCGAAGATCATTCAGGGCCTTGGCTAGGTCATTGACTCCAGGTTCTGTTGCAGGGGGGGCCTCTTTAGTTGGAGGGGCCATGGGAGTAGAGAGGAGGGGGGCTCGTGGGCAAGGCTGGGGAAATCTTCGAGGCGGAGGATGAGGATATCCACCTTGTTGAGGGTAAGCAGCTAAGGGAGGACCATACATCTGAGGTGGAGGCGGTGGATACATCCCTGAGGGGTGGGGGTATGCCCCTGAGTTAGACCCCCCAGGTTGTTGTTGCAGGAATGGAGGGGGATGCGGAGGGACAAACGTCTTCTTTGAAGCGGGGTCAGCAGACTGAACTTTGTCAAACTTTTGAGCAATCTCATGTGCTAGCACCATAGTTTCTGGATTCTCCCATTTAAGCTTGAGGCGGAATTCATCACTCGCTCCTGCTACAAGGTAGCCCAGCACATGCTGAGTCATTCCAGCTCGAAATCCGGCATTGTCCTCCTGTGTGGCAATCAAGCGGTCCAGGAGCACGGCCGCTCGATCCACATATCGACGCGCCGTCTCACCTTCTGACTGCTTCAAATTTGCCACCTGCAAGTACACATTCTCCGACTCCTCTTCTTTGCCGAAATACTCAATCATTGCTGCTGTCAACCTTGGCCAGCTTTGGCGAACATCTTCGGTTTGCTTTTCATACCACACTTGAGCCAAACCTTCTAGAAATGTGGGGAGAACCAATAGCCATCTGTCTTCAGTAAGAAAGTTGAGAGAGACACAACGGCGTTTTAAAGCCACAAGATACTCATTTGAATTTTCTTCTACCCGTCCACAAAACACGGGAATGTCAGCCATGCTTGGAAGATGGGAAAGAGGGGCTTATCTATGGACGAACAATAGTAAGAGGAAGCTTGAACTGAAAATCGGGTGAAGATTCATCCAAAAAGCACACATAGGCAGGGTAAGGTGTGACTGGTGTAGTGTGAAATATTACACGAGAAGAATCTTCAGCATAGAATAGCACATAGACAATCTTAAAAGGACCAATCCTCATGATATCACTTTGATCATTACACGTGAGGGTTAGAGGTGCGGCGTCGCATGAGGTTGTTCATCAAGGCAAACAAGAATGCCATGACAAATGTCAACAGTTGGAGAGCTTGCACATCACCTTCAGCTTCTTCCAGTTCTTGTAGTCGCCATTCTATTTCTTCAAGGGGTGTGCGGTCTGGCATCCTTCTTTTGAGCAATGTCCTTGAGAACCCTCCTGATGGTCTGCCGAAGTCGGTGAACTCGTATCAAGTAGGCCCAACACTTAGTTTCATGATGACCACAACCTTTGCATTCCTTACAAATGATCACCCTCCTTCGTGGCTTGTGGCTTGGTTGGGGTGGCGCTTCCACTCGCTCATGCGTGATTGAAATACAAGCTTCACGTGCCAAGAAATCAGCAACAAGATTTCGAGCTCGAGGGATATGCTGAATTTTTACCTCTTCAAATTGGTTGCAAAGTTCCAAGGCTTGTTGATGTCGTGGAACCAAGCCTTTGCTCCGCACCTTCCACCTTCCACTAACTTGTTCACACACTAGTTGAGAATCTCCTTGTACCTCCAATTGCTTGGCATGATGTTCTTGTGCCTTTTGTAGCCCAAAAATGAGCGCCGAGTACTCAGCTTGATTGCAAGTACTTGCGGGCGAAGACTTGCTGTAACAAAACTCTTCACCACCCGGTGAAGTGAGCTTCACACCCACGCCAGCCGCCTTGGTCGAAGGTTTGTAAGCTCCATCAAATTGAAGAATCCAAGATGTCATCACACCAAGACGAGAATTCGGACATCCCAAGTTTCTCGGTAGTCCAAGATAGGTAGGAGGAGAGGGTGGGGAGAATTCAACACTTGAGCCAAATGTTCAGCACCAAATAAACTTGCAATTCTTTGTTGATAGTTTATCTTAAGCCCAAAAAGAATTACAATTTGAAGCTCGAAATGAGGCACAAAAGGCTGATTAGGTACAAATGGATTCCTTGGTCGAAACATTACCAACCATAGCCAAGGCCTAGAAACCTTTGTAATGAGATTGTGAAATAACCATTCAGGATGAGCTTTTCCACAGGAATCAACAAGCAGATGCGCCAAATCTCCCCCCAAGCTTGGGGAACATCCCACCCTTCGAAGAAGGAAACCGTTTTGATTACCTCTGAAGCAGCAAGTAGTTCGATCACCGCACAATGAGTAGAAGTAAAGTCAAAATCCTCCCAGCGTATCAGTAGTTCGTCACCCTGAATCATCCATGGTGTGTCATTCCACCCGTCATCTCCATCAATAATGCACTGGACAATCAGCCGTTGAAGGTCGACATGAAGATCAAGGAATACATCTCGTGCATTGGTAGCCGTAAGGTGCGGAGGAACAGGCACCAATTCCTTAAACGCGTCGAGAAGTGACATAAATGTCCACCCTTCTCGTGAGGCGTGCGTCTGTGAAGTAGGCTTGGAGAAGTTCTAAATTGGCGATCTAGCAAGAGAAGTGGATAGAGAACATAAAATGAAATATTTTTGCTTTTTACAACAAGAGCAAACTCCTTATGGTTAGAGAGTTACAGCTCCCGCAATTTCAATATATGAACAAAAATCATTACATTTTTACCACTTCCAACTTGTTGGCCCAATGATAAGACTTTCTTTTGTGAAGGGGGAGGTCTTGGGTTCCAATCCTACTCTTTAATAAAAAGAGAGGAGAAGAGAAAGAGAAAGAGAGAGAAGAAGAAGAAGAGTAGAGATAGGGGGGGCGCGGGACAGCAGGAGAAGAAGAAGAAGAGTAGAGATAGGGGGGGCGCGGGATCTGCTGTTACTCTTTTGCAGGGGCTCAGGAAACAGTCCGCGACCAGAGCAGTCCAGAGAACTGTCACGCGGAAAACTGTCTGCAACCAGAAGTCGCGGCAGTCCAGAGAACTGTCGCACAGAAAACTGTCCGCAACCAGAAATCGCAGCAGTCCAGAGAACTGAAGCGCAGAAAACTGTCCGCAACCAGAAATCGCAGCAGTCCAGAGAACTGAAGCGCAGAAAACTGTCTGCAACCAGAACTCACAGCAGTCCAGAGAACTGAAGCGCAGGAGACGCACGAAGCGAATGCACGCACAGTAGCTTAGAAAGAGCACAAATGGTATAGTTTTGTTGATGTAACCCGTACGAATAGAAGATTCGCCAACAACCGTGGAGACCTGGGCTCGAATCCCAGCAGCCACACCAAAACTTTTAGCCAGAAAAGAAACCGAGACCAAAGGCTAGAGACTAAGTATGGTGACGCTCAGAGGCCATAGGGAAAAGGAGATCACGAGGGCAAAGGGATGTCATAGGGGTGAATAAGGAATTAGAAGTGGAGGGAAGGAAAAGGGCGACTATGACACAAGGGGAAAGGGAGAGTGGAAAGAGAAGCAAGTACATGATAGGAAGAGGAATGTTGAGATGTAGACATCAAGGGAAGTGAACCATACTTTATTGGAAAGGAGGGATGAGAGGGAAATATCAAAATACTAGCTAGGTGGCTTTACAAGAATGAGCGTGTGACATCAAGGAATTGCCCCTTCCTTTTATAGCCAAAAGAGGGGGTCTCTCCACATTAATGTATCCTCCCACATGCATGGCGTGTGTGGAAAAGTCTCCCATGTGGGCTAGGTGGGTACGCACTCTCAATTGTATGCGACAACCCTTTGCCTCAATTTTCCACATAAATCAAGCCCCATATCTCAAGTCTTTGATACTCCCTTGGTCTCTTTCCAATTTTATAATAGGTTCAAACCTCTAGGAGGACAAGTGGAGGGTTGGCACAAGGAATCTTGCCACCTCATCCTACTTTCCCCATTATTTAACTAGCTCTCTTTGTCCTTCTATACCTCCCCCACATGGGCCTATCCCATATGGAGGGAATAACTCAATATAATAGCCATCTCCACCCATTTTATATTGCTTCTCCCATGGACTTTGAGCCATATCTCAATTATTGCATCCTAGGTGGAGGGGTGGCACATGGAGGAGCCATGCCACCTTGCATTTTATAATATTACTATTATGGATTATATACAACACACCTTATGGGTCCTCTTACATGGAAGGGTGGCACATGGTCATGCCTTGCCACCTCAACCTTGGGCCCTATGCACACCATATTTGATTATACTATTGCCACATATACAAACACACATACATATTAATGCCTTTTTCCTTAGACAATTTTATCCATAACACTACCTGCAGAGATTTGCTCCTAAACTCGAAAAAGGAAAGCAACACTGATCCTCTTACCAAGACACTGTGAACTTGGTTTGCTTTCTTAAGCTCCTTACCACGAACCGGGCTCTGATACCATGTGAAGAGAGTGCCTAGGAGAGAAGGAAGGAGTCTCACTTGCAGCTTTCTCACATACACAATGGGGGAATATACACAAAGGTGGAGGCTGAAAACAGTTTTCCTCTTCTTAGTTGTGAAAGCCAAAAGAACTCTCTAAGTACAAAAGGAATAGGTGAACCCTATATGTGGGTCTCAAACCAAACTCAGCTAACTAAGGTGGCATACTAACTGAACCACTAACTAGAGTACATAAAGATAGCTGTCATCCAACTATTATTCATGGGCGGTGTACCAACCGCATCTGCAGCTAACAAGTCGATGACATAAATGCACAACGGTCACCCTGGCATATCACGAGTGGAGCTCGATATCTCAATATTATTTCCTCTCTTTCATCCTCTTTTCTCTCTTTTCATAAGCGTATGCATTTGCCTCTTTTCCCTCTCTTTTTCCCTCTCTCTTTCCCTCTCTTTCATCTCTTTTTCTCTCTTTTCATATGGATATGCATTTGCTCTTTTTTCTCCTCTTTTCCTTCTCTTGCATTTACGTATGCTTATGCTTAGCTTTTCTTATTTTCTCCTCTCTTTTTTCGTCTCTTTCCATGCATGAGCATATGCTCATATGCCCATGCATAAGCACAAGCATATGCTTTCTCTCTTCCCCTCTTTTCCTTCTACTCTTTCATCCTCTCTTCTCTCTTCCTCTCTTTCAATCGCTTCCTTCTCTTCTTTTTCCTTCTCTTTTCCCCTGTCTTTCTCTCTTTTTCCCTCTCTTTTTTTCACTCTTTTCTTACTTTCACCTCTTCTTATGCTTATGCATATATGTATGCTTATGCTTATTTTCTTCTCCTTAGCCGTATTTGGTTCTTTTTTCTTTTGCTCCTTGGCCGTATTTGGTTCTTTTTTTTTTCAAACAAATTCTAAATGGAACAACCACGCCCTCACCCACGGGTGTCCTCCCTAAACCCCAACACTGTTCCCCTTGTCACAGGGATTATAGACATAGCTTCTCTACTAACTCATGTAAAAGAGAAGATTGCACAAGAGAGCAACTAGTTGAAGTACAACGTGGGGTGCATGTGCTTGGGTGGGGTCCAAGCCGAAGGGTAGTGGAGCAGGGGCAACTGAGGGACGCATGACAGAACCTACAGGATCTCCATAGATTTTGAAGAGACCGCCACGACCGCTAGAGCACCAAATATGATTGTGTAAAGGACATAATGGATTGTGTGGAGGCCTTCATGGATTGCGAGTACATAATTGCTGAAGAGCATGACCGCACATTAGAAGTGGAGGATGAGGTCCCCAGTCACCCATCTAGTGGCTCAAAGGAGGAAAGTACATCAGACAGTAATGCAGAGCAGTAGACCTCCTCCATCGTTTTGGTTTTTTTGGAGAATGTCTCTTTTGGAGATAAATTTTGCTTAAGCATACTTTTGGAGACATACTTTTGGTGATATTTTTTATATATGAAAATCTTCTTGGATTCCACTTGTCTTTCATAAATATTTGTCATTTCAAAACTGGCTTTTCATAATTGTCTTTTAAAGTAAATAATTATCCTTTCATTTTATACTTTATGCGTTGATGTCATTTCATAATTTTCACAAGTGATTAATTGCCTTTTCATAATTTCTTGAGTTTGAATTTCATAATTGTCTTTATTAATTGTCTTTCCGCTTCTTACTCACTCTTGTTTTTTGTTTTTTGTCTTCGTGTTTGTGTCTACATTTGTCCAATCCCCCTAAATTATACATGGGATCATGCCGCACATCTGATGAGTACGAAAACCCTCGTAGGATGAGACTTCATGATCTCTACTCTCCAGAGAACTTTGATTCCACTCAGGCGACACCTCAGGGGCCTACCATCCCACGCGAGAACCTGTCCTATGAAATCACTAGGGCTGGAGAGAGAATAGAAAATAAAAAGGGCTCAAAAGTGCTAGCCACCATGAGGTGGTTGATGAGCCACCACTTCAAGAGCGTCATAGCTATTGACTGGCGGTACCAGGATGGCGAAAGAAGCAGGCAGTCATCAATGAATTGAAAAGACAATACCCTAACCCCCCAAATTAGGAGTTCAATGAGGATTACATGCGAGAGCGCATGGGTGGGGTCTTGAAGCATCATAGGTCAACCTTGTGTACTTTCATCACAAAGGGGAAGGCTAAACTTAGTTGGGCAAACAAAACTGACTAGAAGTTTATCAAGAAGCAGTACAGGTACCATCCCGAAAAGTTTGAGAGTCAGAGGAGAGCTGCGAGGAGACAACTAGACTCTGTAGGTACGTCGCACTTTGGTGCAAGCAGACGGTTAGCGTTCGAGGCATGGGTGATAAGTCTAGTTCTTCTCATTTAATTTATTATTCTATTTATTTTATTACATATTGCATGCACTTTATCTAACTCTCGTAAATTGGGCCCACATCAAGATGCGATGGGTCACCTTCCCATAGACAAAGAGGTGAGACACGCGTTCTGCATAGGAGCAAAGCCGTGGTTTATTGAGCAAGAGGCGCTGGGAGCGACAGACGATTGGGTTGAGGTGGCTGCTCACACAGTATAAGTCTACTCCTACTTGTAATCTCACTTCTTAAATTGTTTTATTATTTAAGTTCCAATCTAATTTCCAATTAATATGGTTTCACTCTTAGGGTGGAAGCTTGAACGTCCCATCAGCGGAGGTAAGCGGTGATGATGAGGGATTTGGCTGACACGGCTTCAACGAGGGCCAAGGATCAGACGTAGCTCACAAGGGCTAGGGATCAAGCCAACGCGACCACGACAATGACGAGGACGAGGCCGAGGATTTGGATGAGCAGCAGTAGTAGTAGTATTCGTAGTAGTTTGTATATAATTTGGCATGTATATGCTTCTGTATGTCGGCTCGTTTGAGCGATTTTGTATTACCCTTTTCGAAAGGGTAATTTTGTAACAAACAATGTTGTATATCTTCGGCATGTATATGCTTCTATCGCTCAGCTCGTTTGAATGATTTTGTTTCACCCCTTTCACGAGGGAAATTTTATAACAAATAACATTCTTTTGTAATTACTAAAAAAATAACATTAATGGGGCAAAACAGGGCTTGCTGTGGCCCTATTTAGCCCCACTAATGTTTTTTTAAAGTTTTTGTTAAGCATTGCTATATAGCGACGCTTTATAAGCGTCGCTATATAGTGATGTTTACCAAAGTCGCTATATAGCGACACTTATATAATAACAATTCTTGTAATATTGCATGATGCAATGCACGTCGACGGGGATCCCTAAGAATAGAAATGAATTATTTCTTCCGATGCTAATAGCAATGTAAATACCGACCTTTGCACCCATCAAAAAAAACCTTTTTAGTGTAAAAAGGGTCGTTATTTTCATCGAAAAACGGCCTATTCCTTGTAGTGACTTGCAACTTTTATCAAACTTTTAACGTTGAAAATGGTAACCCTACTTACTGTGAGGAACATATTATTACAAAACTTTTGAAAAATAACAAATCAAACCTAGTGTAAATAAAGATGGTGTCATAGCAAAACTTAGTCTCTAATTCTAGTTAAGCATTGTGTAATGATATTAGGCTGCATGACATGTGCATGAAAAGGACAAGTGCTCATGCACATGTGCATGCTTATGTGTGCATTTTTTTCCTAATACTTATGTCCATATATTTAGATAATATATGTTGTATATTTAAATATTATATTTAAACTCACTATTTTATGTTCTTTTAAATAATATTTAGAATTGTGTTCTTTTTCAAAGGCTTGTGTGTATATTTAAAACTCTCTATAATGTATTTTATGTTCTTTAAAATATTCACAATTTTCCTATCTATTGAATGTAAAAGGATTTGGTGAGAGGCAATGAGAGTAAGATGGCAATTGGAATCTATATTTTTTCCAAAAATGTTGTGGATGGTCTTCAAGTGATACCTCAAGGAGAGAAACATTTTGATTTGAAACAAAGGAAAAGCATATCCGAATATGATAGGAAGGAATGACATTGAGACTCCATTGAGACTAACTGAGATGACAATGTTCACATGTCAATTGATTTGGTGATGGGGCTATTAGCCAACATAAACAAATTATGCTTAAATGTTTGCATGAAGTCACAGCCTCCTTGATTGCTTTCTTCCCTTCGACCAGCATTCAACTTACATTTCATCTGCAGATTCCTTTGATGAAATAGCATTGTTGATGAAGAAGATACATTTATCTCGATATTGTGGTGATTTATATAAAGCAGCACGGCAAGCAGAACTTTTCGGCCAGAATCGAAATAGAACGGAATCATAAATTTTCGGCAAGAATCGAAATAGAGAACTGTTAATAGTCTGCGCATTCAGAGAACTGTTTTCGTGACTCTCCAGCTGCGAAATCAGAGGAGCGCTGTTCAAACCAGACAACCTGCACATCAAATTAGTTTTCAATGATCGGTTAGAGCTTGTCGGAAAACAGGAGCCTCGCAAAACTCAAGATGAAATTGCAAACTGTATAATAAAGAAGCAGTGTATTACGATAGCAGAAAACTATATATAAAGGGGATGTCCGGCACGCTACAGAAACAGCTGAACAAAACCGTGAAAATGAATTAAGGCCTACAACTTGCTGTGGGAAACTGTCGACAGAACATTAGAGAAATACGTAGCAATCCTGTATTGGAGTCCATTATGCGAGTCATCATGAATCAGAACGATTTGACGATCCCAAAAAGCTGCTTGGTTCTCCGAAAGAGGATGCTTGGTGGCTATACAAAACAAACATTGCAACGAAAGCATTTTGCGTAGAGCTTAACCAGCCGCTGGACTCAGCTGAGTTTCTCAATCTAAGTTTTATTGCTGTACATGACAAAAAATAGCAGCGCTTAGGTGCGATCAAAGCCTTCTGGCTGGGTAAAATCAAAGCAACCTCATCATGTGTAATTCAAGGCGATCAGAGAAGGTTTGCCGAGCTAAACCATTTCAAACTTGGCAGAAAAAAATTTCGAGCTTGAAAGGCGCGAAGACAGCGTCCGTTACTCGTATGTCCAAGCGATGATATTCAAAAACCAGTTAAAGCAAAGAATGACACGTCCAGATCAGTCTTCTTAGCTACAGGAATCGATCATGAAATGGATTGCTAAGGTTCCTCTAAATTCTTGCAGGATCAATTGATCGAAATTGGTACTCGCAAAATGCTAATTCTTGTCCTCAGGATTGTTCTAGTAAAAATGTAATCAAATTAGTTTGAGAAACGGACGGTCGTCCTCCAAATCGAAAATCCTCCTCAACACACATCGTAGAATGCTGCGCAACCCGCCGTAGGCGACAAATTGGTTTGCAATAGATCCGTTGAGTAAACGGATCATCACTTCGACGACATGCGCAATTCTGAATAGAGAAGTGAATTACCGCATCAGCTACAAAATTCAGCATCGACTTGACCCAGCATCGCCTCCACCACCGCTCTAATCGCCTCTGTCTTGAGCCCTTGCTCTTTGCAGCCATCCACAACGAACACGGAAAGCTCTCCTGCAGCGGTTTTCCCCCCTTCGCTCACATCCATATCACCTTCACGAAGTCCTACTCCAAACGCCTGCATTGTTTGCCGGATGATGTGTTGGACTCGCGTAATGGCGCTGCGCCCTTCGCCGTGAGCATCCAGCAACTGATTTCTCTCCAACAGAGCTCGGGCTACAGCGTTCCTCAACACAACAGGGTCAGACTCATGATCATCGGCAGATTGCTGCAATTGCAACGCCACGGCGAATTCTTCGAGTGTGGCTGTCTGCATGGATCGAAGACTGTCAAGAGCATATTTCCTTCTGGAATTGTAAACAGATTGGCCGGTCAGAACCGTGAGGATGTTCATTTTGAGATTCATTCGCACGAAATACGTTCCATCGTCGTGTTCAGCTCTGATCTTTCTCTCGGATCGATGGGGCTGGGGCGCTCTCCCAGCAGCTGCGGGTGGTTCTCTAGAGTCGACATGGCCAGCCTGGTCCTCCACGCGCCGCAGACCTGCTTCCCGTTCCATCGTCACATGTTTGAGTGGTGCTTTCGTTTCGCTTCTACATTCGGGCCGCTCCATGCTTTTCGCCATCTCATACGCCTCGATGCTCATGCAACTCTGCACCAATTCAACCTCACGCGTTCTTTTAGAGCTTGCCCCGACTTCCCTCAGGTCTGCATTCCCGCGGATGGAGGCCCGTTTAGGAACCATGACGCATAACAATTAATGCCTCATACAAGTGCAGCTTATCGACCTGCATTTAAGCAGTTGAAGGCCCGTTTAGGAACCATGACCCAAACAATATACTTATCGACCTGCATTTGATCAGCACTTACCGCCGTTCTCCTACGCTCTGTACTCTGCTGGTTTGCGACGTTATTCCTCCCGCCTCTTTATCAGCGGTTGAAGGCCCGTTTAGGAACCATGACGCATAACAATATATGCCTCATACAAGTGCAGCTCATGGACCTGCATTTGATCCGCGGATGAAGGCCTGTTCCCTAACAATATATGCCTCATACAAGCGCAGCTTATCGACCTACATTTATGCACTTACAGCCGTTCTCCGTCGCTCTGTCTGCTGGTAATTTGCGTCCTTGTTCTTTAGCAGGGAATGCGACCCGATGCTTGATGTTGAGCTCATGGACCTGCATTTGATCCGCCCCGTTCAGGAACCATGACGCCTAACAATAAACTAATCATTTTAAAATGAAACAAAAAAGTTTTGCGGCGCTAAAAATGTGAGGGATTTTCTACAAAAGTTCAAGAGATCAAAAACCAATGAAAGGTGAATCACGATGAAGAACACATCGAAACATAGAACAAATATCATTTTGAAATGATTACACAACTGACTCTTAGTAAAGAAACACAGTCTGAAGCACCAAAGAGAACATGGAAATAGTGCAAGCGTTTCACAAACATAACAATGATACCAAAAGGTAGAGACTACACACTGAGTCTCTATAGAGACACCGAAAATGTGGAACCAAAATTGAACCAGCAAATGTCTCAAAAAATGAATGATAGCAAAAGATGGAGGCTACACACTCTTTGGCAGGTTAACAACCAGTGAATCACTAATGGAGGACAACAAAACAACGTCATACAATCGACCTGCATTTCAGCACTTACCGCCGTTCTCCTTCGCTCTGTCTGCGGGTGTGCGTCGTTATTCTTTAGCAGGGAATGCGGCCCGATGCGCCGTGATGTGGAGCTTCGGCAGCAAGAGGATGCAGAGCTGGAGCAGAATTTGTGGAGATGTGAGCATTGAGGATGACGAGGACTAGAGGGATGTATATTGCGGAGAGTCGAAGGAAGGTGCAATTCAGGGAATGGAGAAGATGAAGGTAAAGGTGAAGGCGATGAAGATGAAGGTGAAGGTGAAGGTGAAGGTGAAGGTGAAGTCGATGAAGGTGAAGATGAAGATGAAGGTGAAGGTGATGAAGATGAACATGAAGATGAAACTGAAGATGAAGGTGTCGAAGATGAAAGTGAAGATGAAAATGGGGATGAAGATGTTGAAAAGAAGAAGAAGAAGAAAAGTGACCGAGCATTTCTTCCAATCCTCTTCCCTCTGCTATCCTTTGTATTAAGCTTCTTCACACCACCACCTCTTACTTTAACCCAGATGCGTTCACACGGTCCAGTGTAGGCGCAAAAGGGGCGTGGAGTGATTCGTAGCAACCTGATTGATGCCCCCACATGTCTGGGGCACAAAAGCTTGTCCGGCACCACCCCCGCACATGTCAACTCGCATAAGCATCCTTTCCATATTCTCCTCGGATAGCATTACATGTCTCTTTGGTTTTGGAATTGATGCCATGATTCTTCGCCTCTTCACACTCACATACTTTCTTTTTGTAAATAGTGTCTTGCATTTTCTAGTTGTAAGACCCCCCTTGGGATGCTAGCCATCACCGGCCCGTCTAAACCTAGCCTTAGATCTTATTTTTAGAGAGGATTCATAAAATGTTAGGACTCTTAGGCTGGGAAATGGCGTTAAGGTGTTGATGTATTTCAAACATGACCGAACATTGCAGGAGCTTCAATCAGCATGCCCTCAAGGTTTCCCCAAACAAATACACCAGACGTGAAATTCCACCAACTTTTTTTTACCAACGTACATCAACGTGACTTCACCTCCCCTTGTCGAGATGTTTGTGATTTAGCTTCATTGCTAAAATTGCCTTTTACTAGCAAAAGCACCCACTTTACAACTATACTGGAAGGTAATGCCCACATGCAATGCTATGCATTTGGCCATTGGATTTCCAATGCTCGCATCATGAGGTCAGATTTTGGCTCAATTTTGGAGAGTGTAGAGCATATCTCTCTTGAGAGCATGAGAGAATTCACCTACATGCTCCTATTAGTGTCCACGAGAACAACCTTAGGCTTTTGCTAGATCAACAGCTCAACACGCACTTGCATGATCTATGGTCCAAACCCATGGCAATATGACATAATAAATAATTAAGCATACAAAAATAAGTTTTAGCATAGCAAAGAGGACTAACTAGTTTACAACAAAGAATGGAAGTAGAGTTGTTGGGCTCAAATCCTAAAAGGGGCTAAAGGCCTCCTATTTTATCATGTTCCTTCCTTTAGTAGGACTAGTATGCATCCTTTGGCAAGCTATAAAATGTTGCAATACATGGCACATATTCTTGCACATAGATATATAGTGTAGCCAAATAGGATAACCACATAGGGCATGATCTATGACCCATGCTCAATCTAAGACCTCTCTAAGACAATGGTAGACCTCATTGTATTCTTAGGTTTGTCTCCACCTCCTACATGTTGTTGGGAATTGCAACACATCATGGTTGACTTGGTTTACCGCAATGAATTGGTAGGTAGATTTTGTTGATGCAGTTTCTATTGGATCTCCTAGGTGGTCCAATCACCAGCTCAAATATCCCCACTTGATGTGGAACAATCCTAGGAGACTATCAAAGAGTGGCTTTGGTAAGAAGTGGCTATCTTTCTCTAGGCAGCACTTTCTACAAAGAGAGCATGTCAATCGCATGTGCGTTGTTGCTACCTATGGGTTGTTTATTTGTAGCGATAGTAGTTCTCATTTTAATTGTGTCAATATTTGATTGTTTTCTACTACATATGTTGACCTATTTCTAGTTGTGAGCTCCGACAAAGCATGTATGCTTGAGGAGACTGTTATCGATCAAAGTTTGATGATGCTTCTATAATCATTGTTTTACAGTTTAGTCTCTATATTGATTTTTTGTTGCTCTTTCAATTCTACCATCAATTTTTCTCATAGCTCAACTGTGTATTGCACTCTCTGCACAATCCTATGCTTTCTCTTTTGCAAATTGTGTTATAGTTGTTATTTTTCTACTATAAATCGATTATATTTCTTACAATTGGTATTAGAGCCAAATGGACTCAATGAAGGACTCCCACAAATCTCGAGAGTTTCACTAATGTCAATTTTCCTACTTGGCAACTAAGTGTTTGGCTGTACTCAATGGGAAAGGTCTTGTGGTTTGTAGTAGCTTGCAATGAAAAGAAGCCAACCAACAATTAGGGTTTAGTATTGGAAAACTAGGAATGAGAAATCTATCAACATCCTTGGATGAGATTTGGCAGCAAATACAATTGTCATCTTCACTTGACCAATCTTGCTTTAGAGTACCATTTGGGGAGAAATGGGGTCTGAAAAGGACCTCCAATTAGTGTTTCCTAATTTCAAGGGATTAGAGAGTGATATGAGGTGTACCAATGAGAGTGCTAGAAGGTGTGGGGCAATGGTATGTTGAGGTGGAGGGTGGGCAGCAGGCCTGCAGAGAGCCCCTATTGGTTGCTCCCCTTACACTAGGGACCACCCAAACCATCCCCCCCTCTTAACCCATGTTTGACCCTCCTACCAGGTGCACCTCCCCCACATGAGCTGAAAACTACCTTCAATGGGATGGTACGGCCCTTCTGGCGAATTTTCCCTCTCCCCTCCCTCTTTTTAGGGCCTCTTCCCCCCACTGTTCTGGTCCAGCCTGCCAAATCACTCCATTTGAACCAAATCCCACGTATTTTTCCTCTTCCCTCTCTTTCTCTGCTCCCTCCTACTCTTGCCTGCTTACTCCAGCTCCTCTCTCTCTCTCTCTCTCCCCTCTCCCTCTCCAATGCCTCTGTTGGAGCTGCTCTGTCCCTCTCCTTCTCCCTCTCCTGTGCCTCTGTTGCTGTTGCTTTGTCCCTCTCCTTCTCCCTCTTTTGTGCCTCTATTGGAGTGCCCTGCTCTCCCTCTCCTTCTCCCTCCCTTGTGCCTTTGTTGCTACTGCTCTGTCCCTCTCCTTCTCCCTCTTTTGTACCTCTGTTGGAGCTGCATTGCCCTATGTAGGAATCCCATTCTTGCTATTGCAACCTCAGCAAGCAGGGTGAGGAGAAAGGCTACAAGACCACAGAATGTTGTGACCTCTTGTGTCTTCCACAACACCAGAAATGCATTGGATGAGTGGATCCCTTGCACCTACAACTTAAATGACTGGATAGTGATAAGGTCCACATAAGCTTCCCAAGAGCAAGAGAGGTGACATCTTGCATGAGTGGAAGGGGTGCATCTTGAAGTTCAAATTTGGGAAGAAAGGATGGCTCGCAAAAGTGCAACATGTTTACATGGGAAAAGATATGTGGCTTCCTCCATCATTCAATCAATCTAGGATACTATCACACTGTGAGCCTTTCTATCCATGTACCTTTTTCACCTGTAAGTGTAATGAGTCCATTTGGAAATTTTGTGTTTAGTTTCTAAGAGCTCTTATTCATGGTGGTAAATTTTTTCCCTTAGGACTTCGAGGAGTGGGAACTAGTTGAATCATTCATAGGCAAGTTCACTGCGATTCATGAGGATTTAGGTAAGCAAATGCATGCCGAGGAGAAGTTGGCCTCCTTGCGAATGAAGAATGTGTATTGGTATAATGCAACATACATCACTCCAATGACATCATCAAGCTATGGCCGTCTACAAACCATTGCACCACCACAACTTCAAGACATGGATTGTAGCAATGTTGACTCGAGGACATTGCAATCGTACAAGGACAAGATTGCAAAGGATGTGGGCATGGCCATGAAGTTTACAATTGGATCCAAATGGGCAAGGTTATCTTGGTTTATGCCTCTGCACATTTTTGCTTCTTTATTTCAGAATATACATATGCATAGAACAAAAACTATGTGGTCGTGCAAGCGTGTAGATGAAAATGCTCTTGAAGATTTACTTAGGATGAATCGAGGAACCAGGTCTGGCGACCAAAAGGGTGGTGTTTCAATGTCACGCATGTAAAGACAATGTGGTTATTAGATACCATTTGTCACACCAAATGTTGTATTTAGCTTTTCAGTACAGGCACTGCAAGAAAACAAATGGCCGGTGGCTTCCCCTAGACTCTAATGATGAAGAGAATATGGGGGTAAGTTTGTCTATTGATGTTGAAGAGGGAGATGTTAAGAATGTGAATGTCACATCGCAATGGACTCTAGGGGATGTGCGAGAACACCTATTGGTCATGGAGGACGGCATGTCAGAGTCCTTCTACTTTACCTTAAATGGTGGTAAGATCAGCCGCCATTTGGAGAAGTGCATGCATAGTGCCAATTTCATTCCTCCTGCAACTTTGAAGATTGCTAACAATGTGTTTGACTAGTGCTGCATTTAATTTTTTGTATGTCAAATCCTAGTTATTGCTTCAAAAGATGATGGACAATTAAATTAAAATGTTATTTCTTTTAATATTTTCTCCTTTCAGTTCGTGGTAAATGTTTTTCAAAAAATTTGGGGATTTTATAATTAATTTTAATTTTTAGGGTTTGATATATATTAAGGGGTAAGAGCCCTTTTTACATCAATTCCCATCCTCAAAAGTTACTCCCTCCATCAGTTGCTATTTGCCATGGATTTAGATAGAACTGCGTTCCATGACTTCATCTCACGAACTGCATTTGCAGATCGTGAGTGAGGAAGAGCTATTTTTAGTGTTTGATAGGACTTTAGATGTCCTAGGTAAATATATGCGAGCCAAGGATGACTTCTCAGATCTCATCCTTTACATGCAAGATAATTTCTCAAATTGGGGATGGGGGTGTCTGCTTTACCCTCTTCATGGGCACAGGTACCATTTCTGTGATGGGTTATATCATAGGGAGAGGGAAGATTGTGCTCTTCCTAGTAGTCTGTTGGCCCTCAGGAAGCCTCTCTATGTCCAGGAGGTTATCGAATACATTTTCTTCGATCGGGGGAGTGCTCTCATGGGGAGGGGAAGGCTGAAGGGAAGGCTGAGGGGAAGGTTGAGGGGAAGGCTGAGGGGAAGTCTGAGGGTCAGGCTAAGGCTAAGGGGAAGGCTGAGGCTAAGGGGAAGGCAAAGGGGAATACTCATGCTCTTAGGGCTTCACAAGATTGGGGAGTGGGCTCATGGGACTTGGGAGGAGGAGAACGCTCATGAGACTAGGGAGTGGGCTCACAGGACTTGGGGGACAACTCATGAGAGTCTTGGGAGACCTCATGAAAGTTGGGGGAGGGCTCACGATAGTCAAGGGAGGCACCACCGGACACGGATAGGTTCATGTGCGCAAATGCCATGGAGGTGGTGGAGCTAGAGGAGGAAGGGTGGAGGTGGCATCCCATGGGTCTAGCAGTGTTCTTCACTCTTGCTATTGAATAATGAGAGTTAGAGTTTTTTTTAATGTTTTATATAGGCCCATCATGTTTTGACACCCCTTTTAATTATGTTTAGGGTTTCATCATGCCCTTTGCCCCCACCCTAACCCCCCCCACCCTTGTCACCCTCCCCCCCATTGCCCTCTTCCTACTTGCCCCACCCACACCCGTCACCCTCCCCCATACCCCCCATCCCCCCCTCCCCCCACCCTTGCTACCATTCCACCCCTCCCCTTGCCCTATCTCGCACCCCTCCCTTCTCTCCCCCATCCTTCACCATGTCCCCACTTTCCCCAATGTTGTGTGAGTACAAAAATTGTGGTCAAAATAAGCAAGATATTAAAGAGTGAGTATACAAATTGTGGTCAAAATAAGCAATATATTTATTTCATATTTGCATACAATTACACCATAGCTTCTGTTGGTGGTTAGACCCATCTGCCCCCTTCTCTCACTCTAGCTTGCAACCAACGTGCAACTCCTCGACTCCCTATGGATGCTTTCCAAGCACTATGCCTTCTATTCTTTGATACAATTTGAACTGCTTTTGCAAGTTCTAATGCCTTTTCCTTTTCAGACTTCAAAGTCCTTCCTAGTAAACATCTAAAAAACCAGTCGAACATCTCATGCAATGCATTGCTACTGCTGCAAGTGACACCACCACTATGCCTTGAGTTCTTGAAGTAGGGTTCCTTGGCTCTATAGTGTGACTTCTCCATGCCTTGTGTATTCCAAATGGACAAAGGGCCCCAATTTTGTACAAATCATGGTCCATGTGCATAGAGAATATGCTGCAAACATGATGAGAATCATTTCAGCAACAACAAAAACTATTTATAAAGCAAGTGCTAAATATTACGATGGTGCCAAGATTACCATGTAATGCGTAATGTGCGACTCCCCCCATGCTTTCACCATTAATTGCATAAACTCTTTCACAACCATCCTCAACCTTTCATAATACATCTCATCGATTTGAACCTGGTGAAGCAATTTTATCAATGCTTCTACCTTTGTCCATACTTTAGCTCTCAAAGTTGCTACTTGAGGATGAGAAGCCTTATTGGTTGTGCATTCACACAATGCTTTCTAGTATTCCCAACCCAAACTACTTTGAGACAATGTACGTTTGTCTTTGTCGAGATTGTGGTTCGATAGGAATCTCCTTGCCTTCCCTCCACCCATGGACACTTTTGCAGGAAGATCTATGTTGCCCCAGAAATTTTCTTATCCTCCTTAAGTTTGAGATGTCCTCCATGGAATCCCATATCTGACAGCAACTTCTCAGCTTCTGCAATGCACTGTATGGATACTTCTCACGGAATTAAATTCCAAGCATAAACAAGATGCAAATACAACAACTTATTAAGTACGTGCAGCTCTGCATGTAAAGTACATATGTGTACTCTCTCAAGTGGGATGGGCAAGATGGGATCCCATTTTGGATCCTTCTTGTCACGATTGGGAGCTTGTGTTTGGCTACAAGATAGAATGCCATTCTCCCATTGTAAGCCAGCCTTTTGCTTACGTTGTGAACACATGTAATAAAGGCATGTGTTCATTGCATTGTTTCCTGTATCATAACCATGCAAGCACTTGAGGGTTTTCAAATCACTAGCAAGATGCCATTCAACTCGAAATGTTCCATGGCCATTGACTGTTAATGTTTGCCCTTCCTCTTGTCTTCGGATTATCGATGGGATTCCTGTTCTATCTAGAACCCACACTAATGTCTCATGGCACTCTTTCAAAGTCTCAAATGCTGCAAGCCACCATATATCTTTCTTTGATTGTACTGAGAAATCTTGCTCTACTTCTTCGTTCCCTTGAACAAAGGCTAAGGCTTTATTCATAATGCAGATACTCACTCTCTCTAACTTGTGTTCTTTGACCAATTGAGCTTCATCCATTTTGATGACAAATATAAGCTCTCCATTGCAATTTGTACAACAAAAGAGAGAAATCATTAGGATAAACATGATATAGGAAATGAAATAAGTAAAGTGCAATGCTATAATGGATTTCCTCTTATCATCTTCTCTCATGCCATAGAATTTGACCATTGCTTGTTGCAGTTTCTCAACATCTAAGTAGACATTGTTAAAAGCATTGATCTCAAAGGTTTGTAAGCTAGATTCCTTTTTACTCTTCCAAGTCCTTATGCAATGGTACCCTCCAAGCATTTCTCTTGCACATTGGTTTGTTTCTCGCCGTGCATGTCTCATAGACCAAGGTGCAGGTAGGGGCACTATAGACTTCTTATACTTTCCCAAAATAGTAGACTTGAAAATTTTGAAAACAAATGTGTAAGCTTCACGACTTACACTGGCAGTATCACAAGCTACAAGCATCTCCTTTGTATCCACAATATCCTTGAAGTCCTTCATCACCTCTTCAGCAACTTGCACACATAGGCGCTTGTGTCTTGGGTCCCTTAGTATCCCAATGACATCGCTTGACTTCAATAAACTAGCTAGAGCATATGAATAGTCAATATCATCCCCATCCGTTCTTCCCATCACATCTTCCATGAAGTTCCTAAAGAAGAACACAAGAAAAACTTAGTCGCAAATAGTGTAGCACAAAAGAGTGTAATTTCATTGGAACATTTGATAACCAACCTTCTAGCCCGGACTCTCCTCTTTCTAGCACCACCACCTAGTGGGTGCCAATGCATCCATGTTATGTAAGTACCTTCTTTTCCTCTCCTTCAAGCCCAAAGGTGTTTCTTTCATCTTTTGCACTTTTTCTTCTTCCTTCTCTCATTCCTTCTCTACGGCTTGTCGAACTTGATTGTATATAGATCTTTTCAAGCCTTTTTTGGACTCAGCTAGCTTATAGAGTGACTCTTATAATTTATGTCGCTCCAAGTCCAATGCATTTCGCTCCAAGTCCAATGCTTTGGATTTATCATGAAGATCCTGGTTCTTCCTTTGAAGATCCTGCATAGAGTTATGCATTGCAACAATGGTGCTATTTCCTAAATGTGCTAGCATCTCTGCCTGGGCTCTACGCATCTCGCTTGCTTTCATAGCCATTGACTGAGCATTGTTTAACCGATTGCAATAACCAATCAACCCCGCATGTCCATTTCCAACAAACCAAACTAGCTCATGCATTGTATGGAAAGGAGGGCTCTTTTGGTTGGTAGGATCTAAAGGATACAAGGATCCTTCTACCCAAAGGTTGAGATGCTTCTTTCCTTGCGAACGAAGATTATGGATTTTAGAAGCTTACCTCAACCCCAGACTACGTGTGCTTGCGTATTCAGCCTCCAACTCTAAGTGAACCTGGTACTTGTTGGAGATGAATGGTGCCATGACTAAAGGAGTGTAGAGAAGGAGAAGGTGTGGGGATGCAGGCTTGAAGAAGCAGCACGTAGGAAGAGGGAGGGCGAGGAGGAGGAGGGATGGGGGACGGAGGACCAATACTTGAAGAGGAGGAAAGGGGGGCAGACCAACAGGTGTGGAGGGTGAGGAGGAGTAGGTGTGAGGAGGAGGGAGGAGCAGGAGGGAGGGGGGAGGAGGAGCAGTGGTGGAGGAGGAGGGAGGGGGAGGGGAGGAGGAGCATGGGTGGAGGAGGGAGGGAGGGGGATGGTAGGAGGAGCACGCATGTAGGAGGGAGGGAGGGAGGGAAGGAGGAAGGGGGAGGACAGAGTGAGGAGGGGGATGGGGAGGAGGGGGGAGGGGGAGGAGGGAGGGAGGGAGGGAGGGGGAGGAGGAGGGAGGGGGAGGAGGGAGTGAGGAGGGGGAGTGAGGGAGGGGGAGGGAGGAGGGGGAGGGAGGGAGGGAGGAGAGAGAAGGAGGGAGGGAATTCAAAATTCAAATTTTGAATTTTGGATTTTTTGGTTCCCACATAGGAGTAAGAGTTGTGAAAGAGGTGTAAGAGGTGGGGTCACTTTTGGGCTTAACCCACCTAGGTGAGGGGGGTTTAGGACTTTTTGGGACCTACCTTGGTCCTTTCATTAGGACTAATCCATTTCTTAATCCATTCCTTATGAGGCCCTTTTGAGACCCCAATTCTCCCCTAATGTGGGTGGCAATTGAAACTCTTTTTGGTTTGAGGCCGGAGCATTGTAACATAAGATGAAGCAAGAGTCTTTTGGCTTGAATATGATATAAACCTTGGTGAGCACCTCAGCAAACTTTATTCCATCACCAAGCAACTCATGGATCTAGGAGTTTAGGTTGACAAAGACGACTCAAAAGCTACATTTTTTCCTATCTTATCCCCTACATATAATGAAGTAGTGAAGATTCTTTGAACTAATAGCAATGTGAGCCTAGCTGAGATAAATCTCAAGAATTCTAAGTAATTTTCAAGGATTTAAATCCTTCAACTTAAGATTATAGTGATGTTGTGCTAAGTCATCTTCCCATTCCTCTTGCTTATGGCCTGATCCTCCATAAGGTCTAAATCCTCCATTGGTGCGAGGGTATCTACATCAAGAAAACAACCAAGAGCTGTGGAACTGATAGAACCGATTGTCAAAGCATTGTGGAAGGGTATTGTCATGATTTGGTGAGCTTTACTCCTCCCAAAAAATGGCTCAAAGATGTATCCTTGTCTTTTCCATATAGCACTTAGGTCTACCGTTGAAACTCTTTAAGGCCATTATGATCATTAGACTAATATCCCCCGACTTAGAACTCTCACCAAACACTATATTATTATGGACAAACTAGATTGCTAATAGTACAATAGATCTTGGAACTTGCCAAGCCATCACAAAATTAGTAGAAACCCCTGCCACATTGCCCAAGAGGTCCATTCCCTAAGAAATGCATCTCCAGGTAGGTTGCATCATTCCTAGGAGCTTCAATGCTCTAGTCATGCCTTGGCACACATTTATCACCACTTAACATGCCCAAAATATATGCTTCATGGGTGGGAGCACGTTAATGTGCATATATGCTTCATGGGTGGGAGCACGTTGTCCGGGACAACAGTGCTAACTAGCAATGCTTGTTAGTTGTCTTCTGTTTGAAATTCAAGTGAATTTCTTTCCTCCCTTTCAAAGTTTAAAATATTGGTTTTCAGTTACAAGAACGTTGACATCTCTCTCTCTCTCTCTCTCTCTCTCTCTCTCTCTCTCTCTCTCTCTCTCTCTCTCTCTCTCTCTCTCTCTCTCTCTCTCTCTCTCTCTTCTCTCTCTCTCTCTCTCTCTCTCTCTCTCTCTCTCACACACACACACACACACACACACACACACACACAAAAGTGTTAGTGAGTCTAACCTACTGACAATTAAACCAAGCCAACCCAACCTAATTAACTAACCCTAATGTAGCCTACTCTAACCTAGTTAAGCTAACCTAACCTAGGTTAGTGGTCAGGTCAAGTTTAGGGCTGCAGGGCCATAGAAGCCCTTAAGCCGAGGGTGAGGGGGTGGGTGGGTGGTGGAGGAGTGGAGAGGGGGGGTGGAAGGGGGAAGGAGGTGGAGGAGTGGAGACGAGGGGTGGAACGGGGAAGGAGGTGGAGGAGTGGGGGGGGGGAGGGAGAGGGAGAGCGGGGGGCGGGGTGAGTGAGGGGAGGATGGCTAGGTTATTGATGTAACATGATTGTTGAGGGCAAATGGACACACAACACTTATTTCATTAATTTTGGACTTGTCAATGTACAAATTCATTTTTATAGATACTTTTGGACTAGATTTTGGACAAAATTTAAGAAAAAAACACTTCAAAACAAAGATGAAAACATAAAAACAATCAATTTTTAAAAGTTCTTAAAAAGAAATTAAATCAAAATTATAAAATTTAACGTGACACAATTTAATACATAAAAAACACTTGTAAATTCTCATCAATAGTTACATCAAAAGACTTAAATTTTCTTAATTATTTACTTAATTTATTATAATTATAATTAATAAAAATTATTTAAATGCATTAATAAATTAATGTATGTATGTATGGATGGCCCATGCATAACATTAATTTACTATAAGAGTCCTCTAATGTATGTATGTATGTATGTATGTATGTATGTATGGCCCATGTATGACATTAATATACCATAAGAGTCCTCTAAAATCTTCAAGATATCATAACGGTATCAATAAACACCTTTTTAGAGTTTAAAAACTCTAAAATCTCGTGGATATGGTGTCATGCCCCATGTATGACATTAATATACCATAAGAGTTCTCTAAAATCTTCAAGATATCATAACGGTATCAATAAACACCTTTTGAGAGTTTAAAAACTCTAAAATCTTGTAGATATGGTGTCACACATGATGCTGCACATGCATGCATGGAACGTACATGTCCTTGGTTCTCGATATAAGACCATTGATACATATGGTGGGACCAGTGCAATGCACTTGTCCATGTGGCATAGGCTTGCCCGCAAGGCTTTTAGTTAATCCATGTCCATGTGGGATTCATGGTGTGACTATTGACGGAGGGGAGGGAGGGGGAAAGAGAGAAAGGGAGGGAGGTCAGAAAGAGAGGAAAAGAAAGGGGAAAGGGGAGGGGAGGGAGAAAGGAAGGGAAGGGAAGGAGAAGGTGCAGGGAAGAGGAGAGAGAGAGAGAGAGAGAGAGGGGGGGGGAGGGAAGGGCAGGGTGAGGAACGGGGAAAGGGGAAAGGAGGGGAGGGAGGAAGGGGAGGGGAATGGGGAGGGGGAGGGGAAGGGAGGGGATGCAAGGGATAAGGGGAGGGGAGGGGGAAGGGGAGGGGAGAGGTGAGGAGGGGAAGGAGTGGGGAGGGGACTCCCTAATGCATGCTCTGGCACCCGCAGCCTCCAAGGCCTAATGCAGGAGGGGTGAGGAAAGGAAGGAGAGGGGAGAGGGCTAACAAATACATGCTCTCGTGGCCGTGGACCCCAAGCACGTGCGCACTATTTTATTTTATTTTATTTTTTATTTTTTTGCGGAGGGGCTTGACAGCCACAGCCAGAGCATGTATTTGTGAGCCCCTAGAGCATGTATTTGATGGGGGAGGGGTGAAGAAAAGAGAGAGGGGAGGGAGAAGAGAAAGGGAGCGGGTAGAGGAAGAGAAGAGAGGGAGAGGGGAGAGGAAGAAGAGGGAGAGGGGAGGGAGAAAAGAGAGGGAGAGGGGAAGAAGAGAGAGAGGGGAGGGAGAAGAGAGAGGGAGAGAGGAGCAGAAGGGAAGAGAGAGGGAGAGGAGCTCTAGAGAAAGAAGAGGGAAGAGAGGAAGGAGAGGGGACAGGAGGGGAGAAGGGAGAGGGATAGAAAGAAGAGGGGAGGGGAATGGGAAAGCAAAGGGAGGGGAATGTGAGAGGCTATATATAAGCCACGGAACCCTAAAGTTTTGAATTTCCATCTCTTTTTCCTCTCTCCCTCTCCTGCTCCCTCTCCCTCCTTAGAATTTGAACGTCTCACTCTCTCTCCTAGCCATTCTCTCCCTTCTCTCTCCTAGAATTCAAACTTCCTGCTCCTTTCTCCTCTCAATGAGTATGGTAAAGATGGCGGCGATGATAGATGGAGCAAGCTTGTTGTTGATCTTTTCCTTGTAATCCACGAACGTCGTGGATTGCTTGCTCAGTTTTTAAGAAGCCAATTTCAACCATTTCTTTGAACAAACACACATAATTCCCTTGAAGAGATATGGCTCTTTGAAAGAGGTGACTTGTTGTTTGAGCATCTATCTATTGATTTGGATTGAAGCTGAGGTCGAGCAAATGGTCATCAATGGTGAGGGACACCTCCAGGATTACTGCTAAGGCTTCACTGTATTTTGCACTTTCCTTGAGATTTTGAACAACAAGAAAGTAAGTTGGTTTCCACCTTGTGTTCCTCCTAAATCTATTCTCTTTACATTTTCATAATACATTCATCTATCACTTCTAAAGGTATGATATTGCTAAAAATTTATTTTTGCAGATATTGCAAAGGATCGAAAGAAAATTTCAATGTAAGGACATGGTAAATAGAAAAATTCAGATAATTTAAAGCTTTTGACTCCAAGTATTACTAGCAATCCCCAAAAAAAAGTTGACATTTGATGTATTAATACAAAATGATTACAAGTATCATGTGTTTTTCTATTGTTGCTCAGAATCTTTCTCTTGACTTTCATGCAATGGAGACTCCTTCTCAGAAGAGTTGTCTTTAGCTTCTTCCACATACTGGTCAGGTGGTTGTAGATGTACATCATGTTGTCGTACATCCTTCGTGGGCTTGAGATCAACTTGTTTGCAATGGTATTGCCTCCTCGTGCATCGACTCCTCGTGCTCCTTTGATGTCCTTGCCTCCTCGTGCATGGGCTCGGGCTTTTTTGGTAGCTCTGCTTGGAAAGGATCAACTGCGGCTTCTCTTTCCACATCCTTTGATAATTCGAGCATCTCATCAACACCAACACCTTCTAGAATATCTTCTAGATTGCTAGTGACAGGGACATTTTTGTTAGCCTCCTCAGCCTCTTATTCAACTTGGAGATCTTCAAGGCCTTTTGAGACCTCTCCTATATGGAATGTTCGGTTTGGTGCTGGACAAGGGGAAGAGACCTCTAACAGCTTCAAAATTGTCTTTGCTCTGAAGCTATTTACATATTCAAAGCCAAAACTATCCTCTTTAGTCTGTAATAAAAACAAAGAATTTTTTCAATCTTTTTTGTACCAATGCATTGAATTTAGCTTCTTAAACAGTATGCAATAAAAGTGCTTACAAATTCAGGCTATATCTCTGAAAAGTATGTGTCCATCATATATTTTGCACTTGTTAGAGTCCTCCATCCACGAGACAAAGGATCCTCCTATTGTGGTGTTTGTTTTATCAAAATAGAATGCTAAGATGTATATTGGACTATGGAGAGTGCCAAAATAAGAGAGAGATAAATATAAGTGACTATGATTACTGCACCTGCAATGGCATTGGTTGAGTTGAATCTAACATCTTTAAATTTGGATTACGGAGGTTGAGTGCATCCATTAGTCTTTTGAGGCAGCTGCAATGGGAATGAATGTTGAGGGAATGCATACTATTAAATTAAATTGGGCAACAAAATGTAAAATTCATACTTCTCCACGTAAAAGCAATATGGCTGACTTTTCAAGAGAAAACATGGAAATCGTGTTTTGCAGCAAAAGTATGTGGAATACTGACTTACAATTCTAAATCTTGGTGGGTGCCTTTTAAGGAGTTGAAGGTATAGCATAACTTTTGTTGTATGTCTATATGCACCAAACTCCAGTGATTGTTGCTGCAAGAAAAACAACAAACATGAGGGGATTAGACCAAGAGGGTGTAAATACAATTTGAACATATTAGGATTTTGTCAATAGAGGGTATTAGTGGAAAAGGTTAGGGAACATACTCTAAACAATATGGGAGGAGAAGCATATCAACCACATCGAAATTGCAAAAATGACACTTGGAAATGCTTTTGGTTGATTTCGTGTTATCCGTCAACTTGAATGAGATAGTTGGATCAACTATATATATAGTGTGCTGAAGGCTCTAATGGATCTGACTCTTCAAAAAACTACAAAAAACTAATTCACTTAGCCTATGAAAAAGTGACTGCTACAAAGACATAAACACAATTGACCTTGAAATATATACTTACTATAGAGCTGCAAGCATGATTGTGCAAGGGACATGGTTTTCTTTCTGTGCTAAAGCCCTTATGCAACCTTGTGTCACAAATCCTAGCTCAAGTCATCATTCATAGTCTTTATAGATATTCTGATCCTTGGTCCAAGTTGCAGGAGCTTCTGCTCAATTTGCAACTGCCTCAATAATGTCTGGGATTCCAAGATAGACACTCTTTCTTTAACTCACTTCCTGAGGGACTCTTCATATGCTTAATAGAAACAAGTCATATAGTGTCTTTGAGAGAAACAAGTCATATAGTGTCTTTGAGAGAAAGATAAAGAATGGCCATTTCACCTTAACAACACGCTAAAAACAATGATGGGTGACAGATTGCTTACCTGGGCTTGTGTCTCCTGATGTCAGATTGGTCTAGGTGATGGTTCAGAATGGAGCTAGCTCAAGTGAGGTTGGAGCTGGAGCTGCAGTGGATCTCTGTGATGGAGGTGGTGAGCTAGTGAGGTTGGAGGCAACTGAACCTAGAGATAGAGATGAAAAGAGAAGGGTAACTCTACTTTGGTCTCAAAATATGTGCAAGCTTGGAGCTTCCCTCCAATAGTTTTGATCTTCTTTTCTTTTCTCTAGCACCCATCCTTATCTGCATCCCTCCAATAGTTTTGATCTTCTTTTCTTTTCTCTAACACCCATCCTTATCTGCACTTTTCTGCATCCCTCCAATAGTTTTGATCTTCTTTTCTTTTCTCTAACACCCATCCTTATCTGCATCTGGACAACATCATTGCCATCATCCCCCCCCCTTCCTGCACCTATGCAAGAGCCATAGACAGGTCACCAAGGCAGTTTTCTTTATCTATGTTTGTCTAGACCTCACTTTTCCTTAGATCCCAGTCCTTGTTCCATAGAGGATAGGAGTGTTTCCCAAAAAATGTGATTTGAGGCCCTCTTAGCAAAAAAACACCCCATAACGATTTTATGATCAAAACATGCTATGTGTGCCATGATTTGCTAAAAAACGCAATTTGGAGCAATACTCTTGAAAACACCAGAAATTACGTTTTTGAGCAAATTGGTGTGCAAGAGTGTGTAGAATGCATAGAGAAAGACCAATTTACAAAAAGTACTAACCTTATTGGTATGTAGATAATATGATCTTGATGGGTGACAGCTTTAGCCTTGGCTTATCTCCCACCATCATCCTTGCCTACCTACACTTGTGCAAAAGCCATGGAGAGAAAAGATACAGGTACTTAAATACACCACAGTCTTGATCTACCTTTCCAAGTGTTTTTCTTGATCTATCCAATTCCACTGCATCATATCTTAGGCATTACCTTCGGGCCAAGCTTTGTAATCCTATGTTGGGGGCATAAGGATGTCATAGGATTAATCACTTGCAAGGGGATTTCTAGGCTATGCTTTGGATAACATGAAAGGGGATCAATAGGCTAGGCTTTGGATAGGTAACATACAAATAATTATATTTTTTCATTTGATGGGCATCCCAAATCAAAGGCTAAATTTTTGTTTTGGGTTAGATTTGTAACTTGGGCTACTAATTATAATTTAAGGATTTCATCAAGCTTGGGCTATATGATTAGGTGAAGCATAAGCATGTACACTCTTTGTGAGCAAACATGTACACACACACACACATGCTCGTGTGTGTGTGTGTGTGTGTGTGTGTAGAGAGAGAGAGAGAGAGAGAGAGAGAGAGAGAGAGAGAGAGAGAGAGAGAGAGAGAGAGTTGCATATTCAATAGATTAGGAAGGCCACCATGGAGGGTAGGTTTCATTTGTATAATACATCTTACACTAGGACATAAAAAATCAAATGTGCAAAGTCTTCAAATCACATGTTTGCATTTTCCAAGAGTCAAAAAAATCATGCTTGATGATTGTGCAATTTGATCATATAGTCAAATAAAGATCGTCCAAATCATACGAGCATTTTGTGCTTGCAATAAAGATGATGATGGTATTGCAATTAAGTACACTAATATACTACTAAGATGTTAATATATGTTATGATCCAAGTTTTGTTCTATAATTAATAAAATCATATTACAAAAGACTATCATGCAAATAGAATGACGTATCGTCAAGGGCTATAACCTATTAAAAATGCTTTAGAGCAAAACTTGATTTTGCAAAATGCTTGTTTGTGTGCTAGCCCAAAGAAGTCTCTAAAATGGCATACAACAAGTAGTGATACATGGAAACCAATAGTTTAGCCAAAAGAATTCTCCAAAATGGCATAGCAACTTTCCTAGCAAAACAAGTAGTGATACATGGAAATGAATAATTTAGTTTTCTATTTCATACACTTTGTTGCATAAAGGCATCACCATAATGGACAAAACTAGGTGAACTTACATGGATTAAGGATTATTCCATAAAAGATGAATAGGATGCACTTAGGGACAACTTTGATTGACTAACAAAGTGAAACTTCTCTTTGCACCATCCAATAAGGCCATAGTGAAACCTTTCCACCTTGGTCCACTCACTACATGAGCCCTTGGGGTCCTTATTCCACCTTGTGAGGAAATAAAACATAGCAACTATATAAAGCACATTATCCTCAAGCATGAGCAAATTGGGGCCACACTCGCAGACTGGGTCGATCGACCAAAGTCCAGGTCTCATTGCGATCAATGCTCTCAAGCTCCTGTATCATGGCACGATGCCACAAATTTTTGAAGATGATGTCTAGTTTAGAACCTCCATGGTTGCATGATATTAATTGGCATATAAAAAGATGTGGTTAGAGGGGGCCCTCCAATGATGATTGAGATCTAAGCATCCACTTTATGGAATGCCCTTTATATATGCATGCAAGGGGGCAAGCAAAGATTCTATTAGCTTAAGAGGGTGACCTTACCGTCATTGCACGCCCACCATCAGGAGTGCATGTGAGGTGCTTTCCATGAGAATGATGCAAGCAAACACGATGGTGCTAGGGGGGTATGGATGAGATCATAACTATAGAATTCCCACAGCTTATGTAAAAGGTGTGGGGAACATTGATACCAAAAAGAAAGCCTTGTCTAGAACTAGGGTGATCCGATTAGCCTGGCCAAGAGGTTAACCTAAAAACAAGAGGGATCATTGGATGGTGACCCCATTGTACTTGGAACCTCGTGGACATGGTGTTGACATGAGATGGGCATGTAATGGCGATGGAGTCATCATCATGGACTTCTTGTGAGGTTAAGGATGATGATGGATGAGATCATTGTTACCCATGCTATTTGAATTGTGCACAATGCTAGGTGCTTGCAATGATGTACTATCATGGGAGTGTTGAGGGACTAACGTCATCGAGGGAAAAGAGGGGAAATAGATATTTCCTTTTTGCTTTCCAAATGCTAGGGGAAATAGAGGGGACCATGGGAAATAACTCCCTAAGCTCTGAACCTCATGACACTTCTCTACTAATGATTTGACATTTCTTTATAGCTTGAATTGTTGTGCTATGCACAAAGGGAAAAATGTCCAGAATATGCTCATTACATCCAAAATATCCATCCTTATTTCCCTCCCTTTCCCCCTCCATGGCATACTCCCCTACTCACATATCCATGGGCAGTTAACTACAAGAGGCCAAACCACCCGTGGCCTACGTTGATGCTTGCAGAGGAGCTTCCCAAGAGAGTTGAACATGGGCAGCCAATTAAAATGCCCAAACCGCTTGAGCTACCCTTGCTCCGCTAAGTTGAGTCAATAGGACATTCCCACGCTCTTGAAAAAGGCATGCTATGTCTAAGGAGTGCCCCATTCCCACGGGTAGCTCCTCTTTCCTCGCTTGCAAAGTAAGACCTCCAAGAGTGTTTGTAGGCTATGCCTGAGGTTGAACAAAGTTGTAGAAAAACAATTTGGCGACTTTCTCGAGAGCAACAAGCAGAAATCAGGGAGTGGAGGGATCCAAAGACAAGGGGAAGACGAACGAGAATACAGGAGTGTTGGATGACGTCGGGATGTGCAATGTGACATCAAAAGGAGAAAGTTCAAAGGAGTGGAGCCAAAGTTTAGGGAGTGGCTTGGATGTGGGTGTAAAAGGTGCGGTAAACGCAAAGAAAACGCAGTAGAGTGGGGGGGTGTGTGGAGCGTGCGTGTGTAGATGGTACGTGTGGTAAGTTCGTGCAGAAGCACCATCCAATTCCATAGTCGGAGAAAAAGAGAGGGCGATTTCCGGGCTGTCAGCGGTCAGCAGAGCCTCAGAGGCCCAACCTGCGTACGATCCCCTTTTGATCCTCCCTCGATACCCCTCCTCGCTTGCCTGGACTCTTCTTCACACCTCCACGATATCATGAGTTGATTTGGGTTGCCTTTGATGATCCGCAGCACCAGTCGCTGCGTCTCTTTGGCCCGAGTTCTTGATGTGGGTTTGTGGGCGTGACACACAGCGCAAAAGAGAGAGAGAGAGAGAGAGAGAGAGAGAGAGAGAGGGAATTGAAATTTGGAATGCACGAGTGAATGCGAATTTGGCTCTGCGGACGTTTGTTCGAGCATGCGACAAAGGGGACAAAGGGACAGAGAAGCCTGACAGAGGGAAGGTCTCCTGTGTTCTTCTCCGCTTCAATTCCGATCATTCTTGTACCCACAATCAGCCCGGCAATTTGGGTCGCGTGCCTACTTGAGAGAGAGAGAGAGAGAGGGAGAGAGAGAGAGAGAGAGAGAGAGAGAGAGAGGCCAGGGTTCGGAGCTTTGTTCGCAGCTCCGCAAGGATTCAGAAAGCATTCGATTTCGAAGGACGCCTAAGCATGCCCCATTCCCCGTGATTAACGCATGTACTGTAAGGACCCATCTCTTATAACGAACTGTAAGATGAATTCCATGCGTGGTCCCTCCAAAAGCAATGTTTGTGTATGAAAAATGTGCGAACGACCTTGTCCAAGAATGTACGAAAGGAAAGCTCCTTTCGTGCTTTGGGCCAATTTTATCATTCTGGTCTAGGTAGCTGCCACACATTTCTCAATATACTTTCAGCCTTATTACATTGCCCCCCCTTTTGTTGCTTGCAGAATTGATGTGCTAGGCTTGCCACACGATTTATATGCAAGGCGCTGCTGGAAACCATTCGTTTTCACTTCATTAATGCCACTCCTGCTGTCCAGTTGGACAAGTTTTTATTTTCTTCATAGTAATCCAACCTTCAATGGAAGCGTGGCGGTGATTTGTTTTTGTCTCCTTGTTCTTGCCTGTTTTCCTGGGGAAGATACAGATGAGGACGACGATGTTAACTTTAAGCAGACTGGATACAATTTTTAACCATGTACAGGAACTGGAACCGCATTGATCTCTGTGGATAATTCCTGTTTCAAATGAGAGGGATTTGGCAAGTTATGATGTAGGCAAGAGGTTGCCTCTAAGTCGAATCCTTCTATAAAAATTCTTTCCAAAATCGTGTCTGTTACTTTGAATCTTGACATAATCAGCTATGATGGAAACAGCTGGATTTACTTTGGGGGCTAAACAGGGTATTGGTCGGAAGGCAGCAACTCCACCCAAGGATTTATGGGTTGCTGTTAGGAGTGGTACACCCCACGATGTTGATGCTGCATTGATAGTGCTTAGAAAGAACAACGGTAACATAGATGCACGGAATACTTTTGGGTCAACGGCATTGCACATTGCCGTATGGAGGAACCATGTCCCGATAGTCAAGAGGTTGCTAGCAGCAGGAGCTGATGCTGATGTCCGGGTACGCCACGCTTTGACTGTCTTTCCCCTGTTTTTCTTTTCAGTCCTGGGTTTTCTTGGTTCACTCTCGATGACGTTCTGCACTGGTTTGGAAGCTTGGCTTGCTGCTTTATGAGAGGACATGACTGAAAGTAATGAATCATAGCATCAGTAGAAATACTGATTCTCGTATGTTCTGCAGAGTAGTCCGATTTCCGGGGTTTAGTGAGACACTTTTTAGACTCCTAGAAAGGTTCTGGAAAGGTTCACACAGTTGGAAAACTGGTGCTCACATTGGTATACAAGAAAAGTAAGAGGAATTTTTGGGAATGGTTGTTGGAGAGGGAAACGATAAGGAGTTCCATAATAAGATTAGACTCTACCTAAGATTGTGGTGCTCTATAGCAAGCTATGTGGACTGTCGACTTCTGCAAGTGGACGGTTAAGATATCAAGATGCATGCTCTAACTTGATAGGTCGTTGGTTGTAAATGACCATGCTGTGTTCGAGTGTGTTTCAAATATGATCTTTGGGAGCAGATCCTATGTACTCCATTTAACTTTTTGGCTTTTTTTGTCTGGGTGATTTTCATGTTGTGATGGCTTATCTTCTAGAAGACCTTTGTCTGAATGGCAGATTGAAAACTTGTTCATGTGCTGATGACAATACTCCATGCCAACAGGATGGGGAATCAGGTTGGAGTAGCCTTCACAGGGCACTTCATTTTGGTCATTTGACAGTTGCAGGAGTTTTGATTGAAGCAGGTGCTTCACTGCTACTGGAAGATTCCAAAGGTCGAACTTCAATTGACCTTCTTTCTGGGCCAGTGAAGCAAGTAGTTGGTGATCTGAATAACGCAGGTGTGTCTGCTACTTCAAGATTATGATTGATCGGTTATTTCTTGTTCTAGAAACATGGGAGAAAGATGGACTTCTAATCATAGGATTTGGTGTAGTAGTTGCGTTTATTTAGCTTTGTTACACCTGCATTGACTTTATTTCTTTTCTGTAACATATGTTGGAAAAATTCATGTCTGTGAAATCTTTCAAACCTGCCTCTTAAAGTGGTGAATCCTTCAGAAGCCACTCTCTGATGATATTGCGAAGCTACAAGATTGAAAACTCTCCTTGTTTAGTAGCTCTAGTTAAGTCCCCGTTCTTTGAACATTGTCCAAATCTTTTCACAGAGAGAGAGAGAGAGAGAGAGAGAGAGAGAGAGAGAGAGAGGTCAACTGAGGACATGTACAGTTCATCCTTTGAAAGCAAAACAAACAGCCAAAACTTCATGATAGTCACCTTGTCATGATTCATGAATTCATTTCTTTCCTACCTTTGACTTATGGATAGATATGTGGATACTCTTGGGAAAGGGTATTCCTTTTCGGAAGTTGATAACTACAACCCTATGCCATATTAGATAGTGTTGCATTCAATTGAGCACTAAGTGTTATACCAATTTTAGGATCCTAATAATTGGTGTCACTGCCACCTTCTCTCACCCCTTTGAATCTCTTGTGGGCTGTCCTTTTGCAACAAGCACAAGAATAATGACTCCTGTGGGCAGTCTTGTGAGGAGAGTGAAACGCTTTAGTTGCTTGCAACTGCTTGCTTCTTCAGCTGAAAACCAGAAATCAGAGATTTGTCGCGAAGAATCGATGTGACATGGAGCCTACCACAGCAAATTCAAATCGTTTGGGGGCTGAAAACAGAAGAAATCTGCTCCGATTGCATTAATTACCATGCATGGACCCATATAGTATTGCGGACCACTCGCAACAACATTTATTGCTGCTTAGACATGCTGCAATTGCATTTATTGCTGCAAATTCTTGCATCTGAATGACTTTGGAGGTGAAATTTGCAAGTTGCAGATCAGCATGTATCTGAATTCAGCCGGGAACAATGCTGAACTGCATTTATTGCATTAGCTGACCACATGTTGTGTGCCTACAGCAGTATGGATATGCATGCAGCTGTCCTAATAGGATGAAACTGCCTTGAATTGCCATCGAAAGGTCCTGCGAGCTGAATTTGCAAGATATTTCTGAGGAATTTGAAGAAAAATTGTACTTCTGGTCACTTGTATGAATTCCCACACTTTGTTTGCATCCGATACTAAGCAGTTATCTTTGTTTGAAGAAAGACATTTTGATTTATTGGAAAGTAGCTCTTTTGGTGAATTTGGAATAATTTATGGGGGATAGGTACACACATGTGCACAAAAGCACCGTTCCAAGCAAGCACAAGCTAGTGTAAGTGGGAGATGGCATTCATAATGTCAGAAAGTAACTTGAGTCTAACCAGAAGTTGGTTGGTACCAGCTACGACATGTGGAAGTTCAACCCGATTATGCTTTAGCCAGAAGGCTATGGAAGGCAAACAAAAGTAGCTCGTTGAGGGATATGTCTATTGAAATTGAATTGCAAAAGGGGGAGCAGAAAGATGGTGGTGCATTGTCTACAATAGTTTTATCAATGAACAAGTATCTTGCTGTGCATATGAAGAGTGCAAAAACAGCCCATGCTGCCTGGGAAATACTTCAGAAGAAGTATGAACTCTCAAACACACTTAGAATTTGGACTTGAGGAACCAGCTGTATGCCTTGGAGATGCATGAGGGTAATTCATTGAAGACAAAGCTGAACTATATTGTGGAACAGCTTGGAGCTAGCAGGGATGAGATTAAGGATGTAGATCTAATCCTTCCTACCTTAAACAGCTTGATGCTCAATTTTGGGGTTTTGATTGTGAGCTGGAAAGGATCGCAAGCTGATCGATATACCAATGTATCCAGGTGAGAAATTATTGAAATATCAACAGGAATGTCAAGGAAACCTGGACTCATGGATTGAGTACAACAGAAGCAATGATCTTAAAATGTTAGGGTCTATCGATAATGATTGGGCAGGGTAGGTCTACTTTTGGATATTGCTTCAACATTGGATCTGGCCTGATATCGTGGCAGAGTTACCATTGCTTTATCCTCCATGGAAGCCGAATATAATGCATCCACTGACGAAGCTTGTAAGGCTATCTGGTCGAGATCAATCTTAAATGATATTTGGACTTATTAAAAACGAGCTAACTCTATTATTGATAATCAAAGCTCTAGTAAATTGCATTTCATGTACAAAGCACATTTAGGTGCAACATCAATTTATACATGAAAACGTACTAAGCAATGAAATTGAGCTTATCTACTGCTTGACATAAGATTAGGTGGCTGATATCCTAAACAGACCTCCTGCCAAAGTTCCAATCCATTATTCATCAAGGGAGAGTGTTGGAAAAGGTGATGCGTGTTAAGGTTAAACCTTAGTACTGGAATAGGGCATCCAGGATGTCATGTCATGGACAAGGGTCAGAGATTTGTAAGGAGGCACTTGATGTGGCAAACCCCCACAGATATCCATCATGGAGGAAGGGGATGGCTACCACATGGCACCGATCCACTGGTCTCTCTTGTAGCCTTGCCACGTGTCACACAAGCATGCACTCACCACACTCCAAGGCAGCCAATCAGATGCAGGTATTGCATCTATGGCGTGTTCTTGATGCATTTTGATTGGGCATAGTATATCAATGTGCCACATTTGATGGGCTTGAAGCCTTGGCTTTTGTGAGAAGCCACCAAGAAGCTTTTCCCCCTCAGCTTCCCACCTCCTTAACTAGGGCTTGCTAGAGGTGACGTTCATTGGGTGTTTGCTCTAAGTTGCTGCATTTCAGGTTGTATGCTTTTGGCATTTCCATTGCAGCAATTCATGTCTGTGTGTGTGTGCATCTATTCCTACCTGTGCATGTGTGTGGAGGGCACTTCAGTCTAGAAGACCACCTCTTTTGTAAAAAAAAAAGGTTATGCTTTTGTGCCCAAGGAAAGGAGAAGAAAGCTTGATGATACTACAATAAAATGCATGGTGGTTGGATTTACAGTCAATCAAATTCCCAACCATTTCATGACAAGCAAAAGGGTGTTCAGGAATCAAACAGGATTGGCACAACGGTTTTCTGCTTTGTGTGGGTTCTACCTTCCCCTACAAACATGCACGTTGTGCATAGCTAGGTACTTGCAGGACGAGTCCCCAACCGATAGACACGGCTGTTTCACTTATACAATTGAGGTGCAAAAGAAAGAATAGATGCAAATCAAATGGTAAATGAGTTATAAAGATTTGCTATTATATGCACTTGTGGTGGAGTAAAGTGCAAGATTGGGAGAGAGCAAACAAAGACCCTTAGAATGCAGAGGGCATTCAAGGTAGTCAAGACGCTTATGACTTTTAGGGCTTACGTGGCCCATATAGGACTCCAAAGCATGTAAGGCACTTAGGGTAGTTAATGTCAAACCTAAAGAATCTAAGTCTAGAAATTGCAAAATGAAATTAAGGCAAAATGATCATAGACAGATGGCTATAGGAAGTAGCGGGCACAATGGTGAATGACGTACGGCAAGCATCTATTTGCCAATCTGTATGGACAAAGCAAGTTTGGCTGACAAGTTGTTGGGTTTGTATAACAAATTGACTGACAGACGTACAGTTTCACAAATGGTTATGTATGGATATACTTAGTGGCTGATGGATGTATGGCCACGATAGGAGCAGCTTCAACAGATGGGCTGAGTAGGGATGGAACAGGAAACTTGTTGATGGTGTTCCTCTGCTCCTGCTCAAGTGCCTGGTGGGTTTCATCTTGTAATGGAAGCCCTCCTGTGCAACCTGTTTGACAGTGTCCTGTGTGGAAAAAATGAGGAGGTGCTGAAAGAGCCCTTCCTGTAGGCATGTTCCAGCAAGGCCTTGCGAGCGATGATATGATGATTGGGTGAGGCTGAATTTGTGTAGCTGCTTATTGTTAGAAACATGGTGGAGATGGAGGGAGAGAGAAGGTTAGGGTGTGAGGAAATGATACATAAATGAAGACATGATGAAAGGCTATCTTATTCATAATCCTGAGAAGTACAAGCCTTATAGGCTACACACTCACACACTTGCACCAAGTGAGATGGGATAAGTCCCATATTGACACGTGGCACTCACACATGACTCACACACATGAACTAGTACTTGAGCTATTGAGCTCTTTATTATTTCGTTTCAGCTTAGTACTAAGAAGGGTCTTAGCGCGCCCTTTGCTCCAGGCTTGTACGAGTTTTCCCTTTTGGTGTACTTTGCATTTTGTCCCATAGGCCTATGAGGCCCCTCGAAGATGTTAATACATCTTTGTTTCTTTCTTTCTCAGTGCTCTCTAGCTCTTTATTCTAGTTTATGGAAAAGATTCGCAGGCATTTTGTGCATGTGAATGATTGATTGACATATAACTTTGTTTGAAGGCGATGTAAATAGCAGAATGAGAATATGAACTTTGAGTAGGCCATACTTCCATTTGACTACAAAGTCCATATTGTCTGAACCAGGAGAATCATGAATAGTAGATGGATTGATAGCATACCCACAAGCATGACTGAAATGATTTAAATTGAAGATTCATTGTTATGTACACGATTCGTTTTGGTTAACCTCTGTATGAAGATGCCTTGATAGAATGATCTAAATGCATTTCTTCCTTTGTACAGCATATTTTGATATTGGAGTGGTTATCTGCTTGAAAGACCAGCATGAAGAATATGGAAAACAGTCTTTGTGTGGTGTGTTGTGTGCTTAGTCCTCACAAAGCATTGCAAAAATGGTTGTTAGATTTTATTTTCAAAATTATAAATTGTTGCTGACTGTGCCACGAAAGCTAATGTGCAAGGCACAATCCTAGTGAGGGGCATAAACTCCATGGGAAATGAGGATTCTGTTTGAAATGCATGTTCTAATGACACAGCCTTGACGCACAGGCAGTACTGAAGTTTTCAGCTGGGGGAATGGTGCAAACTATCAACTTGGTACTGGCACGGCTGGAATTCAGAAACTGCCTTGCCGAGTGGATGTTCTTCAAGGGCTTAACGTGATCACTACAGCTGCTGCAAAGTTTCATAGTGTGGCTATGACTGCAGATGGGAAGCTGTATTCTTGGGGATTTGGAAGAGGTGGTCGATTAGGGCACTCTGAATTTGATATTCACAGGTTTGTGACTCAACAAGAAAGTACAAAAGTGCTGTTTCAAAGATACTACTCTTGATTGAAGATACTACTCCTGACATCATCCTGTAAAGCTGCGTGTGTCTCTCTTTTCCCTCCCCCAAAAGATTAAAAGAAACGAAGAGGAGCTAGTAAAAGATATGTATGGCGTCATTGAACAAGATAAATTCAAGGAAGGTCTAGTGAGTCTTTTAAATCTTTATAGGAACATAACAAAGGATGTCACCTATCTCATGGCAATGCTTAGGCATAACCTTTTACAAAATTTCAAATGGTAAAGTTTGGAACTGGATATGTGTGTATGCTAGAGCACTTTAATGCTGGATTAGTTTTTATCATACACCTTAATCTGGTTTGTATCACTGATAACACTTTTGATAATTGTCTGCAGTGGCCAAGTTGCGGTTATTACACCTAGGCTTGTTTCACGCGGTTTAGGTACATACCGGGTGAAATCTATTGCTGTGGGTAAACACCATACCGTTGTGGCTACAGATGCGGGAGAGGTGTTTACATGGGGCTCAAATAGGGGTAAGGGGATGATCAACTTTTGGTCATTTGGTCATTGTAACATTTTCCTATGAGTCCTTCAGGAATAACCATTGTTTCGGTGCTTTGTATTCCTGAGATCAACAAATGTGTTCAGTTTTATCATTCGTCTGTGAAGGGCGAGCACTAATTGTTTTGGGAAGTAAGTCCAGGCAAACAGAAAAGAGCGTTTTCAAAGCTGCTGTTGCTTCAATCAAATTGCCCTGATGTGTAAAAGCCCACTGTTCCTGAAAATGAAAAACATAAGTCAATTAACATATGGAAGACTGTATATTGTATTGTGTGGAGTTATTTACATGAAAGGTGGGTGCAGCGCATTGCAGAAAACCTATCAGGGTATCCTTGTAAAGGTTGATGTAAGGAGAACAAATTCTACATCTGTAAGATGTCATAAAGCCAGCTCTTGGTTTTTGTTGTTTAAGAACACTTGGCAATAGTCTTTGAGGGTCTCATGAAACTCCCAGCAAAGCTTGTTCTGCCATGAGGTGTACTCTTATGTGTATTTAATGTGCAGAGGGCATCCACTCAAAGTTCTGCTAAAACTAGGGTGAAGGGGTTACCGAGGGCTTTTTTTTTTGGGGGGGGGGGGGTTGAGGGGTTTTGGGTTTTGGGATGGTCCCTCTCATTACCACATGCACTCAATTGCTAAATGTGCTCCTCTCAGTCTCCCTCTCCATATCATTTCTCCAAACTGCGTCCTTTTGCCTGCGCACAGGTTCTATCAACTCGGATGCTGTGTGACTAGACCCTTGCAAGCTGCCTGGCTCACTGCTTATGAGGACTGAGTTTAGTCTCTATCAATTTGAAGTTTGTATTTTTGCCAAAAAAAAGTGGAAGGTGGGATCACAAGCATCACCTTAATTACTGCAAATGTAAAAGTCCCATTAATCAAAATATTTTCATTTCCATCAAAAGGATTGGATATGATGTAGGACTTTCATTCCCAACAGTGAGTGTCATGACAAGGAAAATGAGTATTTTGGTTAATATTTCTCATTAGAACATTATTACATTAGGTGCCAATTTGATGGGGCGGCATATGCTCGTTTTGTTAAATAAACATTCCTTGTATGAGCGGGGAGAGCTTCATCAAGGAACTTTCGAAGATCTTAAGAAAACATTGGCCACTGCACTAGTGTGAACACTACTTGATATGGACAAGGAATTCTTTGTTGTATGCCCAAGTGAGCCTCTATGATGAGAGCACATAGATTCCTAGATATCTCTCAGCATCCCGAAATCTTCAGCTTTCATAAGCCACTACATGGCCATTCTGATGGTCAGACCAACACATTCCCCACAAGCATCGCAATCCACATCAAAAGACTTGTATGAATTGGGGACTACCAGAATTGGTTCTGTAGTCACCTTGCTTTTGAGTGTATTGAATGCTGTCCTTTGTGGCTCATGCCATTTGGAGGCTGCATTCTTTTTAGTCAAGTCATGAAGTGGGGCAGCTATATCACAAAATTGCCTAATAAACCTTCTGTAGTATGAGAAAGACACAGAAAGCTGCATACTTCATGAACACTTTTCAACTCAGGCCATTCCTGAATAGCTTGAATCTTAGTAGATTCCATCTGAATTCCATTCTTGGAAATGATATGCCCCAAATAGTGGATCTCTTCTAGGAAGAATTCACTCTTCTTGCTATTGGCATAGAGCTGATGGTTACGCGGCTCCTAAAAACAATAGACTTTGAAAATACTATAATGTCATTGAAGGAGGTACCAATGAAATGCCAATACGGTCGGAAGATGTGATCCATCATTGTGTTAAAAGTGGCAGGGGCATTTGTAAGTCCAAATGGCATCACTAAGAGTGGGTAGATGTGTGAGTGCCACGTATCCCCATGGGGCTTATCCCATATGCACTTGGTGTTTGAGTGTGTGTGTGTAGAGCCTATAAATTCTGGTTACTTCACTTGTCATGTCATACTTGATGAATGAATGTGAGCCTTTCCATTATATGTCTTCATTTGAGTATCATTTTCTTCCTCCCTAGTCTCTCTCTCTCTCTCTCACACACACACACACACACACACACACACCCCATGTTTCTAACATGGTATCGGAGCAAGTCAGCCCTGCCCTAACTCATCCTGCCACGTCATCATCTTCACCTAACCCTAATTCTGCTCAGCTCCTTCTTGTGCAGTCGCCTCTAGCTGTCTCTTCCTCTCAGCTCATTTCGGCCTCATTCATCCTTCTTCATTTAGCACCTGTTCTTGACTTCACAGCGTGCCACCTCTACTCCCCTCTTCCTTTCGCCTTCATTCAGGTAATTTTTGAGCTATAGGTGCCTATTGCTTGCTGGTCGGCACCCTGTTCTACAAGTGCCTGCACGTGTGGAGGTTTTCATCGCCAAAAAGCAGCCCTTCCATTGCTGCTGCAACATAGTCAATCACCTGTTTGCATCTTTTGCAAATAGGTGATTGGACTTATTCTAAATTTGCAAACAACAAAAATTCTAAATTTGTATGATTGGACTTATTCTAGTCTTACAAAGGTATATATGTTTGCATCTTTTGCAGAAGTTTGAAGGCATTTCCGAGGTGTTCTGAGGATGCTACTGCATAACTGCCTACCACAGGCATTTTCGAGTAGTTTCCTGGCTTCTAGCATATCTACATCAGCCGCCTTTCACATAGGTAACCTTCTGTTGCACTTCGGAGTGCCTTGGTGAGCCATTTAAGGATTGCGGACCTACTGCAACACTCAGTTCTGCATTTCGGGACATATACTTGTTGCTTTTTGATTTGGGTTCACATTTGGAGCAGTACTAGGCTTCTATTTCTTTCCTCTTGCATACGTGGAGTCTCCTATTGTGTTTTGAAGCCCTACACCTGCCCATTCAGCTTGCTGCTCGCCTCCACGAAGCCATTTGTTCATCATGACTTCCTTGTCTGCTAGCTCCTTGCTCATGGAGAAGTTCAAGGGGGAAGGCTTTCCCACATGGCAAACCAAGATGCAGCTGCTTCTTATGCGTGAAGGAGTTTGGGATGTTGTTGAGGACGACAAAGTTGATATACTTGATGAGCAACAACGCAAGCTTTGGAAGCAGCAGGATGCAAAAGCCATTGCCCTCATTGGTCTTTGCTTGGCCGACTCTCTCTGTTGGGGTAAAGGCACTGGCCACCCTATGTAAATAGTACTTTATGTTGTACTTTAGTGTAGGACACTTAAGTACGCTAAGTACACATTTGTACTTAGCTGTACTTAAGGGTTACTACCTTATCCATAATATAAAAGTGTGTACTTGGGGAGGTACCACTCACTCATTGTGATTATCCCCACAAGTGTGTGTCTACAGTGAGTCACTCCCTACTCCCTACTCTCTCCCTCACAATCTATCAACTGGTATCAGAGCCAACGGGCTCTCTCCCTTCCTTTCATCCTCACGGGCTTTCTCTCTCTCGCAGCCAACGGGCTGGAACAGCGACGTATTCCAGATTCTCTCTCCCTTCCTTTCATCCTCACGGGCTTTCTCTCTCTCGCAGCCAACGGGCTGGAACAGCGACGTATTCCGGATTCTCTCTCTCTCTCAGCCAACGGGCTGGAACAGAGAGCTCCTTCTCTCTCAGCCAACGGGCTGGAACAGAGAGCTCCTTCTCTCTCATCGCGATGGCAAAGGCGCTGGCACACGCGTAGACAGCGCGAGAAAGGAGCGGGAGAGGCGTGGGCGAGCTCGCGTAGACAGCGCGAGTAAAAAGCGGGAGAGGCGTGGGCGAGCTCGCGTAGACAGCGCGAATAGCGAGCGGGTCAGCGCTGCAAGGCTTAGTGGGAGAGGCGTGGGCGAGCTGCAGCACGCGGCCCAGCGAGCACGGCTGCAAGGAGGGGCAGCACAACGCGTGGCCCAGCGAGCACGGCTGCAAGGCCGATAGTCGTCGGCCACCAGGGCCGACACCAAACGGCCAGGCCATCGCCAACTTCAAATCCACCCTCCCTCGTCCTCGATTACAATTTCCAGGCGTCGGCCGACAGGACTGACACCAAGTCAGCCAAACCATCGCCTCCTTCAGCCATACGCCGTACAAGCCCTTTTCCTCCTTTCTTGGTACATCGCTTTTCTTTTTTTTTCGTGACGCAAAGGCACATTGCCGTATCGTGCAAAGGTACGCAGGATAAGCTGTACTTTCTTGCACTTCGACAGCAAATTTTTTTTATTTTTTGTGCTTTCCCGCACGTCGAGGAGGATCTTTGAGTCTCATTGGGCTCATACATTGAGGAGAAATTCTTTCCTGTTTATTCGTTGTCCACGGGACAGCACTGTATTTCGCCATTGGCATATGAGCTAGGTGTTCTACTTAAGGCAGGGCTTACACTCGCACTGAGGCATTATGCCGCAAACAGTGTTGAGACAGGTCTTATCACTTGGCCAGTGATTGTACACAGTGTTGGCACTGGGTATATGCATGGTCAGATCTGTTTAGACACATGCAGTGTATGCCATTGGATGCAGGTCAAACCACATGCAGTCACATGCCTTGTGAGCAGTATCAGTTGATGCCATTTACTGTGTTAATGCATGAAATGTGCCGTCCATTCAAGGGGCTTTTGATGCTATTCTGCGTGGGACATATGCTTTAATTTGTTGCTGCAAGTACATCCACATTTGGTACAGATTTGGTCGATTTTGACCAAGTTTGACTTTCGTCAAATTTGGGGCTTTTGTTGCCTGACCGGCAATCTGTCAAGTGGAAGCACTCTACATACATCAGACTATCTCGTGGAGCACTACTATGCTTTGAAAGTGCAAATTTGACTTACAGTGTTTGGTCAAAGGTCAATCTTTTCAAATTGTATGTTAAATCTCTGATTTTCTTCATGCATTCAAAGGGCTTTTGAGCCACCTCACTTCCAAACTGTAAATTCAGTTGGGGGGGAAGTTTATGAAGCATATGGAGGTCTAAAATCAGGGATTTTCATCAAAAAATCAGAGATTTACAGTTTCTTTTTTTTGACAGTCCGGGACTGTCAAACATCAGGTTTGGCCATCTTTGACTATCAACAAAGTCAAAAATACTGCTGTTTTCTATTATATCAGTTCTGGGATTTTTCTGGAGCGATTTGACGCAGCCGTACCGCACTTTCGCCAGCGAAAAACACAGGAACAGTTTGCTGTACTGTTTCTGCAGCAAGTGGGAGAAAAATATTCAGTTGGTTTTGTGCCACTGAAACAGTACCAAATTCACTTTTGATCGTACTTCCGCTGCGGGGGAATTTTCTTGGAGTGACTAGTGCTTAATTGCACGACTACAGGGAGTCAAACTCTACTTTCTTTACCATGAGTTCCGGCAGCGACGTGTCGTCCTTGTTCCAGATAAAGAAGCTCGAAGGAGCTAAAAACTACGACATATGGAGGACACAATGCTACAATGTGTTGATGCAGAAGGACCAGTACAAGCCTATAAAGGAGAAGGGTGTTAAGCCCTCCAACGTTACTGATGAGCAGTGGGAGAAGATGGACAACTTGGCCATGTCGACCATTATGCTTACAGTTGTTGATTCACTGGTTGTAGGCATCAGGGATGAACCTACTGCGTGGAAGATGTGGAAACGTCTTGAGGATACTTATGCCAAGAAAAGTGCCACGGGAAAAGCTTACTGGCTAAAAAAGCTTGTTGGTCTTCAAATGAAGGAGGGGACACCTATGTCCACTCATATTATTGAGTTTAACAGCATATTCAGCCAGGTGATCAACCAGGGGTTGAAGCTTGATGATGAGCTGAAAGCTACACTCATCCTATGTTCTCTACCTGAGTCATGGGACACATTCAGGACTTCTACCAGCAACTCAAATGCCATTCTGTTATTTGCAGATGTGGAGAGTGCTCTTCTACAGGAAGAGATGAATAGAAAGAACAATGCTGTTGGGAAGTCGAATGCTTTGAATGCACGCAGCAGGTCCAAGACACGTGGAAACTACAAAGAAAGAGAGAGGAGCAAGTCCCGCTCTAAAAGTGATCTTGTATGCAACTATTGCGGCAAAAAGGGACATATTGAGAAAAAGTGTTTTCAAAAGAAGAACGACCTGAGAGCCAAAGAAGGCAAGACTCAAGGCAAGTCTAAGGGCAAGGAAAAAGAGGAGCTGCATGTTACTTATGTTAGTGACAGTGACAGTGGACGTGAGATATGTTTCACCTCTTCACTGGAGGCTCATACACTTCATGCTGGTGATGGATCAGATATGCTTTCCTGGATTATAGATTCAGGTGCTTCCTTTCATGTTACACCCTACAGAGATCTGTTTGTCAGATATGCAGGAGGGCAGAAGGGAGTTGTCTTTCTTGGTGATAACCATGCATGTTCGATCATTGGCATAGGTGATGTAAGGCTTGTTCTTGAAAATGGCCAACAGTTAATGCTCAAAGGAGTCAGGCATGTCCCTCAAGTGAAGAAGAACTTGATTTCCACAGGTTTATTGGATGACGATGGTTATCAGACCACCTTTGGCAGTCAGAAATGGAAAATCAGCAAAGGGGCAATGGCTATTGCCAGGGGTCCTAAGGTTGATACTTTGTACTCACTTCATGCTGGACATTGTCCGCATTCCGATGTAAATGCCGCCGAGCTGCCAAAGATTTCATTGTGGCATAGCCGGCTTGGCCATATGAGTATTAAGGGAATGGAGCAATTGGCTCATTTTGGTTACTTGCCGAGTCTAAAATTTTCAGATTTAAAGAAATGTGAATTTTGTCTCTACGGTCGTCAAGTACAAATACCTCATAAGAAAAGGTCAGATCAGAAATTACAGCTCTTGGAGCTTGTACATACAGATGTGTGTGAGATGCCTACACTCTCTTTAGGAGGTTCTAAGTACATACTGTCATTCATAGATGACGCCACTCGCAAAGTGTGGGTCTACACTCTCAAAAAGAAGAGTGATACGTTCAAGGCTTTCACTAAGTTTGTTGCACTGGTCGAAAATGAGACAGGCAATAAACTGAAAGCTTTACGATCTGACAATGGTGGAGAGTATTTGTCCAAAGAGTTTCAAGAATTCTGTGAGGCAAAAGGTATTCAAAGGGTGTTGTCTGCACCATATGATCCTCCACAGAATGGTACCGCTGAAAAAATGTTCAGGACCATTCAAGAGAAAGTCAGATCCATGTTGTCACATGCTGCATTGCCCCACACATTTTGGGCTGAAGCTGTAAAGACAGCTGTGCACCTTATTAACAGGTCACCAAACAAGAGACTATGTGGCGGTGTGCCTGAACAGGCATGGACGGGTAAGCCTCCGTCTTACAAACACCTACGGGTCTTTGGTTGTGTCGCGTATGTGCATGTACGCAGGGAGGACAGAACTAAACTGGATCCAAAGTCTCTTAAATGCATATTCCTAGGTTACGGTGACAAAGGTGAGATGGGCTACAGGATTTGGGATCCCAAGAACAGAAAACTTATACGCAGCAATGATGTCGTGTTTGATGAAACCATCATGTTCAAGGAACCTGTTGTACAGCAGGGACCTTTAAAAGTAACTATTGATGATGACAGGCATCATGGGCAACACGAACAGGCTGTAAATCAGCCACAACAGCAGCATAACCAGCGATTAAATGATGCTGCAGCAGGTCCTAATGGACAGCCAGGTATGGCAGAAGACATCCCAATGGATGAGGCACAGTTAGGTGATCTTCCTGACATGCAAATGCAGCCAGGAGACATGGGACAGCCACCTTATCTGGGTGATGAACAGGCTGGACAGCCAGCTCAAGACGATGGTCATTGGGTTAGAAGGTCAACTAGACCGACGCGGCAGCCAGAAAGATTTGTTCCAGGCATTGATTATTTGATGCTCACTGATTGTGGAGAGCCTTCATGCTACAGAGAGGCTAGGCAGAGGGCAGACAAGGTTCAATGGGATCTTGCTATGAAGGCTGAAATGGACAGCCTTCACAAGAATGGCACTTGGGAATTGGTATCCTTGCCTACTGGTAAGAAGGTACTGCCATGCAAATGGGTTTATCGACTTAAGGTCACACCTGGTGAAAAGCCAAGGCATAAAGCCAGACTGGTTGCCAAGGGGTTCAAGCAGGAATATGGTGTTGACTTTGATGAGATATTCTCTCCTGTCGTTAAGATGACAACACTCAGAACTGTATTAGCATTGGTTGCATATGCAGATATGGACTTGGTCCAAATGGATGTCAAGACGGCATTTCTTCATGGTGATTTACATGAAGAGATTTTTATGCAGCAGCCAGAAGGCTTTACAGTAAAGGGAAAAGAGAAGCTTGTGTGCAGGCTGAAGAAAAGTCTTTATGGTCTTAAGCAGGCACCCAGAGAATGGTATCATAAGTTTGATACATTCATGCGAATCCAAGGATATAGGAGAAGTGACATTGATCACTGCTTGTATACCAAGAAAGCTTCAGATGGCAGTTTACTGATCCTCATTTTGTATGTGGATGATATGTTGATTGCTGGAAAATCTCATAAGGAGATCAATGCCTTGAAGAAAAGATTGCACCAAACCTTTGATATGAAGGATCTTGGTGATGCCAACCATATACTGGGCATGCGGATACTTCGGGATAGGGAAAAGCGGTTGCTATACTTGTCTCAGAAAGAATACATTGGCAAGGTCTTGCAGAGATTTCACATGGAAGGGGGAAAGAGTATTGGTACTCCATTGCCTCCTTATGTGAAAATCAGTGCTTTGGACAGCCCTCAGACAGATGCTGAGAGAGTTGAGATGTCAAAGATCCCGTATGCATCAGCGTGTGGCAGTCTCATGTATGCTATGGTTGCAACCAGGCCCGATATTGCGTTTGCAGTGGGAGTGGTTAGTAGATACATGGCAAACCCCGGCAAGAAGCATTGGAATGCAGTGAAAGGTATCATGAGATACCTGAAGGGTACACAAGATTTGTGTATATGTTTCGGCAGTCAAGATGCAAAAGTGCAAGGTTATACAGACTCTGATTATGCCGGTCACCCTGATACTCGGAAGTCTACTACCGGATACGTTTTCACTTTCACTGGAGGTGCAGTGTCGTGGGTATCTAGAATGCAGCAATGCGTTGCATTGTCTACCACAGAAGCTGAATATATTGCAGCCACTGACGCATGCAAGGAGGCTATATGGCTATCTCGGTTAGTGGCAGATTTGGGTTATCCATTGGAGATTCCATTGTTGCATTGTGACAGTCAGAGTGCCATACAGTTGGCACGTAATCCTGTCTTTCATGCAAAGACGAAGCACATAGATGTGAAATATCACTTCATCAGGGAGGTGCTTGAAAACAAGCAAATTCAGCTTGTTAAGGTGCATACAGATGACAATCCGGCAGATCTGTTAACCAAAGGGTTAGCTGCAGAGAGGTTTGCACACTGCAGATCTCTTATGGGTATTGGTTGAGGCCAATATTCTTTCTCTCCTTGAGGGCACACTGCCTTTAAGTGGGAGGTTGTTGGGGTAAAGGCACTGGCCACCCTATGTAAATAGTACTTTATGTTGTACTTTAGTGTAGGACACTTAAGTACGCTAAGTACACATTTGTACTTAGCTGTACTTAAGGGTTACTACCTTATCCATAATATAAAAGTGTGTACTTGGGACTCACTCATTGTGATTATCCCCACAAGTGTGTGTCTATAGTGAGTCACTCCCTACTCCCTACTCTCTTCCTCACAATCTATCACTCTCATCCATCATGTGGACTCCGAGTCAACTGCTAAGGAGATTTGGGATCGCCTTGAGACGTTATTTGGTAATAAATTTACCAACTCCAAAGTATTTTTGAAGCTCAAGTTCTATGATTTGAAAATGGAGGAGAGTGATGAGTTGAGTGATCATCTAGCAAGGTTCCAATCTCTTGTTCAACAATTCTTAAGTTTGAAAAGAGCGCTTGATGATGAAGATAAGATGGTTGTCCTCACGAAGAGTATGCACGGGATATCACACAACTCTTGAAGTACTACGCCTTGCCACTACCACGTTTGATGATATGGTGGCTCTACTCATTGAGAAGGACCGTCGTAACAAAGAAGCCATTGTTGCCTCTTCTGGTGATCGAGCATTTGCTTCCACAAGCAAATGGAAGACCAACAAGAATATTATTTGCAGGTTTTGCAAGAGAAAAGGACATATTGAGGCTAATTGCTTCAAGAAGAAGGAACATGAACAAGAGAAGCACCATGCCAATTTGCTTGCTAAAGAACAGACCGAACCTGAAGAGCCCTCTGAGGAGATACATGCAGCCACAGCTGAAGTTCATAGCCTCTCTCTTGAGGAGCCTTATGACTCAGATTGGGCTTTTTAGGCCCCATATGCTATGTGTTTTTGTGTTGAGTCAATAAAGGTTCCGTGCCTTGAGTTGTCCCTCTAAAATAAATGTATTTGGAGTCAATAAGAGGTACTCTGCCGTGGGTTGTCCCCCAAAAATGATTGTATGGTTTTTTACTTTGGTGTGATGGTATTGACCATCCAATTGAGAGTAAGGGGGGGTGACGAGTGATGGTTTACCCTTGCCGGTCTCAAGGTGCGGTCTCAAGTTGACACCTGGTGAAGTTTTCGTCCAAGTTGTGGTCTACTGGTATTGCGATAATTCTTTCTTTATTAAATGGTGCGTTGCCCTATCAGCTAGATTTAGATGCTCGTTTGGGAGAGACTAAAATGAAATCGTTTAGACTTCACAAGAAGTTGTAGCTTGAATGAAGAGATTTTGGACTACCTTTTGATTAGCCTTCTCCTTTAGTGCTAGCCTTCGTCATGGCTGAGTCTGCCCTTCACCTCCGGAGTGCCGATAGAAACTCAGCACGAAGACTTTGTATAAATGGATACTCAAGTATGTGTGGGTGTGTGGATTTGTATGTGTGAGAGCATATTTTTATACCATGGTCTACACCCACTGTTGGGTGCTGATGGCGTCAGGGGGGATGTCATAGTAGCTAGTCCCTGCTATGCGTAATGGAGTTTATGGTTTTCAACCTTGTAAGTGACTATCATGAGATTGAAATTGCACTATGTTGTGTTTTTAGAGGATGAGTTTGGGAATGTTCCTGGATTCATCTAGGTATATGAGCCTTTCTATTGTATCTTCATTTGAGTATCATTTCCTTCCTCCCTAGTCTATCTCTCTCTCTCATAAGCCATGTTTCTAATAGTTGTATGCGAACTTGGTGGTAACCACTTTTCAAATTTATCCTGCTGAAAACTGAAGCTTCATTGAGTTAATCCAGCACATCATCTATGCGCGGAATTAATAATCTATTCTTCTTGTTTAGTGCGCGATAATCAACACACATACAAAATGAAACATCTTTCTTCTGTATAGCAAGTCTTGTACTTGGTTAAGCCTTTGGACAGCAAGGCCTGTACTTGAGCCATAATGTCATTTCTCTGGGTAACTTTGACCCTATAAGGCAGTCTATTGGGTGGCTCACTACTAGGCATCAGCTCTATACAATGGTCTTCTGGTCTCTCAGGGGGTAACTCCCCTAGCAATGCATCTGGGAAGCAATCTTTAAATTTTCAAGAATGTGAGTTTTCTCTATCAACATAATTCAAATCAGCATGCATTTTGAAATCTCTTTCTTTAATGAAGACCATGTACGTTGAAACTGTAGACTTAGAGACAATGGGGGTGGTCTGCCCTTTTTTTATGGCAACATTACGTTGCACTTTACCCTTGTGTACGAACCAAGCTCTCTTTCAAGAAGAGAGAACGCCAATACCTTACGATGAAACTAAGGCATTCCTAGAGCTACATCATGATGCTTACGAGGGGTAATGGAGAAGTCCTGATCTACGTAATTCTGTACATGGACACGAGGTTTCCCAATCAAGGGAGTAACAGGCACATGATCTCCATGAAACATTTGATCGGCATCTAGGGCCTTGCCCAACTCTTCGGTCTTTATTCCCAGTCTCAGGGCTAAGTCTTCTGATATGGAGTTATCAGTAGCATCTGGATCAAACAGAATAATTGCTTGCTGGTCTCTTATCTTGCCTTATGAAAGTAATAGCTCTCTTTCCTCCCGATTTGACACTCTTTCCAAAACATCAGGAATTCCACCTGCAACGGGTCTGGGCGGTACTTGGGGCTTACTTTGCTCCTTTGAGCCCGAAGTCTTCTCAGGGCACTTGGCAACCACATGCCCATCCTTGCCATGCCTAAAGCATCTGCCCTCTTTTCGCATAATGGCAATCTGTTAAACTACGGTTAAGCATTTTGCGCTTGGTTTCCCCTCAGCTTCTAAATCTGAAATTCCCTCTTTTGAGCCTTGGAAAAATCTTTTTTCTCAAACTGGGGAGTGGCTGACATGTTCTTCTCTGCTGTCCTGGCCTGCAAGGAAGGTACAGTGGTGGGATCTTGCATATGCATTAAGCTGGCCACAGAGACTGACTGTCTTGAATGCTTTTGATGTGCTGGGTGTTTACGACAACCTGGATCTTGGGAGTCAGGACAGCCCTATATTTTTTGAGTTGGGTCTTCTTGGAGCCCTTAAAAGTAGATATGCACTGAAAACTTCTGATTATAAGTCTCCACGAGTCCCCTTCATCCATGTGCAGACTCTCCCAACTGAGGAGGACTCTTGCTTTGGCACAAATTGCTTGTAAAAAGCTTTCTTAAGTCCTTCCACTGCCTAGGAGCTGAACCTTCTGTGATCTGCGCACTTCACCATGCACCGGCTGTACCTGTCAGATGGAGGCTGACCATATGCAATTTTGATGACTCATGGAAGTTCTTGTGACAAAGGCGGCATCAAACTGCCTTATGAATTGCATAACCTTTTCACTATGGCCATATTGGCGATTGAAAGTCGAAAACTTTACAGACTTTCCACCTTCCTTCAATTCCCGAGGCTTTGCATGCCTTCCTTTGGATGATCTCTCCTTTCTGGTCCTATGAGTGGATGTTCCAGAAGAAGAAGATGAAGAAGTGGAACTGGAAGAAGAGGAGGAAGAACTCAGAGATCTATGATGATGCGTGGATGTTCCTAGAACGAGTCTTCTCTTCATGGACATCTGTTTTTCTCTTTTTCTTGCCCTCATGACGAGGCTTCTTACTCTTCCTGGATGCATCATTTGAGGAAAGAGTAGGAGTTGAACCCAGGGATCTCTTCCTGCCAATCTCCCCCTCCCTCTGTGTTGCTCCAGAAGGGGCTTATTCTGGCCCTTCCTCTGCACGAGGATTTTCCAAATTGCAAAATGGGGGATCTCTCCTAGCCTGTGCTAGCTGTGCAAGCAACTTTTTGTAGGAGTTCTTAACATTGAACTGTAGGCCCTCTTTCTGCCTGACCCTGGCAGTGTCTGCAATCCCCTCATGGGGTGAATTGCATGATCCTGTGAAGCCATCACTGCAATCTTGGCCTGAGATTTGTCAACCCTTACACAGAGAGTTTGATACCAAGGCACACAGCAAAAATCCGTCAACAAGAGGTATATTGCTAAGCTGCAACTTTGTCCTGACTTGTGCCAATAGCTGGCTGTCTGCTCAAGGCTTTTCCCCCCCAAATTTTGATGTCTGTCAGTCTGTCTTCAAAAAAAAAGAAGCAAATGACGGGCTGTTTAACTAATTGTAGTTTGTTTAAACTAACCAGGCTGAAGGTGTCTGGGGAGCTATGAGAGATTATGACTTTGGTTTTGTTAAGGTTGACCGTAAGGTCTTACTGCATGGAGTACTCTTGCAAAGCATCCAGATGCCTCTGTAACCCTCTGAGATACGCACTATGTCATTGTCGAGTTTAGGGCTTTAGAACAACAAAATCTGAATTTGTACGATTTGATATATTCTAGTCTTACAAAGGTATATCTATACTACAAGAGTAGGGATCGAGGTGTCACTCGGACTCCTCTTGGGTCCATAACCTGTCCAGTGATGAACTTGTACAATGCTGTGATACTCCATGTCCTTTCTGATTGGTACTAGGTCCTGTAATCGCCATAGAAGCCGTGCTCGAGGCATGGTCTCGAATGACAATGACTATGATGATGATCATTGTGTTAACACCCATTGGAAGCTGAATACACCATTCAGGACGAAAAACAGCATTACAAAAGTAGTAAAATGTGATGATGAGATGTGAGAGCTACCCTTGTGGGTATTGCTAGTGGTGGGTGTGATGCCATGGTATTTCTCAAGATGTATTCTGGCCTCCATGACCTGGGCGGTATATGCTGCTAGTATTTGTGCATCCTGCTACAAGAGGAGGTGGCTAATGTTGTCGTGTCCATATAGAATGTGTCTGAAACTGTCCCATACAACTGATTATGCTGTACACTCCAAAAGGGCATGTTGCTCAAGCTCAATCGATGCCTAGTTGCAGAAAAGACCAAGCCACTTTTCCCACTGTATTTGGTGCTGCCTTGGACATCGGTATCAAACGGGGATCTCTGCTGAAGCAGAGTTAGGGATACAGTTATGTTTCTATTTTTTTAATATTCTCCATTTATCGTGAAGTTGGGTATACACAAGTCAATGCTTATCCAATTGGTCCATTACAAAACATTTACGGATGAAATTAAGGATGCATATTTGGAAAGTTCAAACCTTCTAATCACAAAAAGAATTACCTTAGAGGGATATGTCTAGATGAACAGATTTGCTGGCAAACTCAATAATCAAAGTGTCTGTTTTATGTCAGACTTGTGATTTAATGAACTAAGAGTATGGTACTGATTCTTTCTCATGTGTGATTAGAGGGCCAACTTGGCTATACCTCCGTTGATACACAGCCAACACCTCGCCGTGTAACATCTCTGAAGGCCAGAGTGGTGGCAGTTGCAGCAGCCAACAAACACAGTGCAATTTTAACTGATTTTGGAGAAATTTATACATGGGGGTGCAACAAAGAAGGGCAGCTTGGTTATGGTACTTCAAACTCTGCCTCCAATTACATCCCGCGTGCTGTAGAATATTTGAAAGGGAAGAACTTTTTGTCCATCTCAGCAGCAAAATATCATACAGTGGCGCTTGGCGTGGAGGGAGAGGTATGTTGTTAAAGTTGATCTGTAATTATGATCCTGTAGTACATGAACCTTTTTTTTTTGGAACTACACAAAAGCACAGTACAGCTTATGCTTGGGTCTGAGGGATATAGTGTGGTTTTCTGTGTACTAAATATCTCCTTTGTGAGTACTCTTTGCTTGTTCTATAAAAAAATAATAATTTGTAAGATTGGATATATTCTAGTCTGATGAAGGTATATATATATATATATATACTCTTGGTTGTGTGACCCCCCCCCCCCCCCCCCCCTTCTCTCTCTCTCTATCTCAGATTTGAGTATTAGCTTTGAGCTTTGAGCTTTGAGTTTTTTTGCTTAGCTTAAAATATTACTTAGCAAAGGGCCTTAATGAGCTCTTTGCCTCAGCCCACAGAGGCTTGTATGAGTTACTTTGATGTTGTGCTTTGTCTCATAGGCCGTGAGGCCTCCCGAAGAGAGTAATACATCTCTCTGTCTCTGTCTGTCTGTCTGTTTGTCTCTCTCGCGTGCTCACTCGTTTTTTGTCTCTCTTGCTTGCTCTCGCTCTCTTTCACATCCTACTTTCCTTCGTCTGTGGACATTCAAGTGCCCCGAATTTTTATATACTTTGATATCCTAATAGGGATAAAAGGTTCTCAGTTTGTAGATAACTTATTTGTTTCTGTGATAGTTTTGTGGAGCAGTAATGTGCTTGTGTGGCTTTGTGTTTATCTGCAAGCAAATGACTGTATTTTTATATTGATGCTTTATATAGATTTGCTTTCAATAATTGCTAGGTGTTCACATGGGGATACAAAATGGTAATGCCAAGGCGCGTTGTGATCGTGAGAAACACAAGAAAGGGTGGTAATGTGCCTGTTAAATTTCATCAAGCAGAGCGTCTCCATATATTTGCTGTAGCAGCTGGAACGACACACAGCACTGCTTTATCTAAGGATGGACTTATATTCTACTGGGTTTCTGCTGATCCTCATCTTCGGTGCCACCAGGTCTGTACATCTTCAAAGTTTGGCCTTCGTTTTATGTGTAATATCTATAAACGTACATTGTAGAGAGGCTTTTGTCAGAATTATCTGGGAGCTTTTCTGTACATCTTCAAAGTTTGGTCTTCGTTTTATGTTTAATATCTATAAACGTACATTGTAGAGAGGCTTTTGTCTGAGTTATCTGGGAGCTTTTCTGAAGCAGGAAATGATTCACAAGTCTTGAAAATGTTGGCTCTCTGTTTATGTTCAAAAGCATAAAGCATAGCCTTTAAACATTTTATGTTTCCCCCCTACAACGCTCGTCCTCTAATAATTAAAATAGAAGAAAGGTAAAAAAGAAATGAAATTCAGGATGTGTTGGCAGGGGAAATTGAAATGGTTTGATTTGTGTGCTGGATTTCAGCTTTTGTCCATGGCAGGACATCAGGCTGTTGCAGTTGCAGCGGGCAAGTACAGGACTGCAGTGGTCACCGCTGTTGGTAATGTCTATGCATGGGATGGGGAAAAGACAAAAGCAGATATGCCACCTGTTCCATTTCGTATACATGGAGTAAAGCATGCCAGCCATGTTGCTGTTGGTGAAAACCACTCTCTGGTTATTGTTTCTGTTTACATACCAAAGTATCCCCCTCAGTCTGCTACAGGGATATGTCCTCCAGTTGATGACGTTGCTAGAGATCTAGAAGATGGTGAGGAGGAACTTGACATGGATGAGATGAGACTTGAGCACGTTGCAAAGAGCAGATACTGTATACAAGTAGAGAGGCAACTGTGTGATGTCCCTAGCTTAAAGGACCTTTGCCAAAAAGTTGTGGCTCAATCTATTGTGGAGCCCAAAAATGCTTTGCAACTCCTTGAGATTGCAGACTCCCTTGGGGCCTTGGAACTGAGGAAGCACTGTGAGGTGAGTGGTCACAACATACATGCTGAGGAATTAGTGGATTTGTGACTGTCTTCTGTTTTTCTGCGAGGTCTTGCTGGTTAATTGGGAGAATTGCATTTAATCCAGGCTTCAATTATAAAACTTGTCTCTGAAGCATTGCGTATACCATTTTGGGCATACAGATTTCTTTTAGATGAATGCCTGCATAGGGGCCAAATGGCGAAGTCAATTGCGTTCTAGTACTTGTGACAGTCTCAGAGCAGTCACACTGTAAAACAATGCTATATTTAATCAATAGTACATACGGTTGCTTTTTTCTCATATTGTTGGCTTAATGTGTGCGACAGGACCTGGTGTTGCACAATCTGGACTACATACTTACAATAGCTCCTATGGCATTTGCACATGTGACTCCAGTTTTATTGGCAGAAGTAGAGAAAGCTTTGGATGCAAGCTCTTCTCAGCCCTGGAGCAATCGACGCCTTCCGACACCTACTGCAGTGTTTCCGGCAGTCGTGGACAGTGAGGAGGATGAATCTGAAGCTAGTTATGTTTCTCGAATGCGTGCACTTTCTTTTATAGACACCAAAAAGTCAATTGCTGATGTGCAGAGGGCTACTGAAGGCTTTTTCCATCAGGAAAGTGAAGTAGAACAAGAAGTTGTGAAGCAACTAAGAGCGCTTAAGAAGAAGCTTCAGCAGATTGAAGCACTCGAAGCAAAGCATGCCAGAGGTCATTCTCTAGATGACCAACAACAAGCTAAGCTTAAAAAAAAACAGGCTATTATTGATGTAATTGTTGCACTTGAATCTGGAGATGTGTCTAGAGAAATTGGAGGGGCAGATAATTTAGAGCTCTCGACTGAAGAAAGCTTGCAAGGAAAGGCAATAGCTTCTCGTCGAAGCCACAGTGCAAGGAAAAAGGATAACAAGGTTGTGGAGCAGACCCTGTCTGAAGAATTGCACAGCAAAAAATCAAGGAATGGGCGAACAAACAAAGCTGTTATTAAAAAGGCACAGAGTGTTTCTACTGACTTAAATGAACAAACTGATAAGGAAGTTGAGAAGGTATGTTGTTGTGTGCTTTTTGTTCGGTCTTCCATAAGTGTGCATATAGTTTCACCTTTTGTAGTAACACTGCAATCAATTAATAAGCTATTGTACTGCAACGTGAGAGCTCAATCTATTAAATTAATTCACTCCTTGAGTTTTCTCAATGTTGTGTTTCTGTCACTTAATGCTATAACATCTATATGGCAAATTTAAGGACAGTGGTTGGACAGCAGACAAGGGCAGATGATCAGTAGAGATTATAAAACCTACGTATGCATGGCTCCCGGTGTGGCAGGACTAAGATATGTGTTCCAGGTATTTCAAAAATGGTTGGCTTTGGCTGAAAATCAATTTTGCTGCATGGTAACCCCAACCTGATGCACCGGCTGCGTTTGGGTAAAAGTGTTCACTGTCATAGCCATAGAAGCATGCATCCCTGGCTGAGTCTGCCTCCCAAAGGCATCTGTAGTAAAAGCCTGAGAGAAGGACTGACCTCACTCCTAGCTGCTCTGCAACCCAAAACCAGATCTAGGCATACTCACTGGTGTGGATGCATACTTGTAGGTCGGCCCAGTATAGATGGCTCAGCTTGTGTAGAAACATAAAATTGTGAGCCAAAAGGTGGCATGGCTTCCACAATAAAGTGCTCTACGGCACAGAAAAGGCATCACCCAAATCAATATAATCCCCATGCTAGGGTACATGCAAGGGTCCAAAAAACGGGTGCTCATAGGCACGGCATGCATCAGCCATAAACCCTCTACGTGGGTCCAAAAACTCATCATTTCTATCTGATTGATCCCCATATTGGGGTGCGGGCTGCTTACCTATCTTGCATAACAATGGCAGATGTGATCTGCTGATCAATTTGCTGTCCCATCTGGCAAGAGCAGTATCCTGCATAACCATGGCCATGGTAAGCTACTGGGGCTGAATTTTGGCGGAAAGCACCTTGGAGCATAGAAGTAAGGGCATCCAAAAACTGTGCCTACGTTGCCTGTGCTTCTTGAGATGCAGGAGAGAGAGGCTGAGTAGTAGGGATCTCTGTACCACCAACGGATGCACCCACTGTGGAACGCAATTGCTCATGCTGAGCAACCTCATCATTGTCATGAAGTGACTCATGAGGGGCACGCTTGGGTGCCATGGTGAGTGTCACGGGAGAGAGAAAGCTCGAACGTGTGGCTTCCCCTGCAAAGAAATTCCCAATGTGATATAGTGTGTAGAACCACGAAAAGGACGATGGAGAAGCTTGAGAGGAAAGGTTGATGACGAGGCATTCAAAATGGGACTCGAACGAGCCCAAATGGGACTGTGGAAAGCCTTCAAAAGAGGTTGTGAAAAGGGCCTCTCTTTTTATCCTCCTTTTTTGGGTTTTTTTTCGGGCTAAGAACCTAGGACAGTTAGTACACACCAAGCTAGGACTGTTAGGACATTGACTTAGGCTAGCCTAAGCCAATCTTTAACCCTAGTTAGCACTAACCTAACATTAGTTAATTGACCCAACTAACTACACCTAACCTAACCTAGCTAACCTCGGTTAGTCTAACCTAGGGAGTAAAACTTTGTAGGCTAAGGTTTGTAGGGCAAGGCGAAGGGTAGTGTAGCATCAGTGGCAACGAACTCATATTGCGGTGGCAAACTTGTATCGGGCGCGGCACGGCGTTGCATCGTTGCACGGGCTGGGTCGTTGGGCCGTCCAGGTGGAAAAAACGAGGAAATCGTGGATTGACGAGGTGTGGCAGAGACCCAGTTCATTGTTTGGTCGTCAAGCTCGTTGGTTCGTCAGGTAATGCGTTGGAGTGCGCTTTGTAGTTTGAAGTCGTGTTGCATTTGTGTAGGGATTCGGAATGTGAAGCTTAAATCTTTGTTCAGGCTAGTGAGCGTCATCCGCTTGATCCTGCAGTTGTAACCTGGTAATAGTTTGTCTGGCTAGCGCCCACGTATGTTAGTTGATAGACACCGATTTATTCAAGTCCCGGTCATCAACGAGCCCACAACGAATTTGTGCATGCATCGTAGGAGCCCTTGAACAATGGGTTCTTTCCCTTGAATTCTACTGCCCGTTGCTAACCAAGTTTGTTTGTCTGATTAGTGGGGAATGACCTTGGTCTTGTCGCTGTAGCCATTCCTACTGGTACGTTGAGTCTCCTTTTGTGTGCTGTGTTGTGTCACGGCCGTCCGAGTCCTCGGCGAGGGAAAGGTATAAAGCCTAAGGAACGAGGTTGGCGCTCGAAGAATGCAGGATGAAGAGTGAAAGGAAACAAAACCAAGTGTGCAAGAGTTGGGGCTCTGTTACCAATGTAGAGGAGGAGGTAGGGGCAGATTGGAGGGAGGAGATAGAAGTGGTAGGAGGGAGAGAGAGGAAGGGGGAGAAGGAGTGAGAAGTGAGGAAAGGGGGTAGAGGGAAAGGAAGAGAGAGAAGGGTGACGGGAAGAGAGAGATAGAAAGATTGGGAGAGAGAGTCTAGGCAGCACGTAGGAGTAAGGAGGGGGGAGTATATATGATTAGATGTAACATCAATAGTGTACAATGTGTGGTGGAGGAGACTCATATAGTCCCTCCACATTGCCCACTTAAAAGGCCTCTAAAGGACCCTCTAAAATAGCCCCTTTTCCATGCATGGCCTTTTCCATCTTTTATTGGGCATTCTATTTAAGAAGCTTTCTATGCCATCATGAACTGAAATGTTGGAATTCCTCCTGGCACATCGAGAATAACTCTTATGATACCACATTCAGACTTAGTTTTCACACCACCTGCTGCATCTAATGCAACCTCTCTTGTATTTTCCTAGGAATGGTTGATTTAGTACTTTTGTTATGTTGGTTGATATATGTAGCAGGATACATGCAAATACTCTTAGACCAATCTGCACTCGTGAAGGAACCCTGCGTACCTTTCAAGAGATAGAACTATGTTGCTGCTAGCAGTCTTAATTGATGTTGTTGATCATTGTGATGTTCTCCCCAATGTTGTTGATCAATGAGATGTGCCCTCCCCTCTCCCCCCACCCTCTTTTCCTTCTCTCCAGAAAAGGAGATAAAAATAAAGAAATAAAGGAGAAAAGAATGGAAAAAAAATTGTGTTTCAGATACTGGTGTCATGATAATGTCCTAGAGGGCAGTAAGCAAGCTAGAAAGCATATCTCAAACTTTTGTGTTTTTCAAGCTCTTTTAGTGGAAAATAGTAGTAATGGCAAATAGTCATCTGTGGCTTTGAGCAGATCCAGTTTTACAAAGAAGGGCATACAACTGCTGCAAATGATGCATGGGGCTCTGATTTTGCTGTAGTTCCCGAAAAAGTTGATTTGATTGTGGATTCAGTGAAGCCAAACAGCCAGGTTGGAATTCATGATTTTGTAGCAGGTGTCTCTGAGGACTCATTGCACAACTGCTCTTTGGAATCTGCACAACAGCTGCACAAAAAGAAGAACAAAAAAGGTGGACTGTCAATGTTCCTGAGGGGAGCCCTCGATGATGTTCCAAAGCTACCCCCAGAGGCACCTACTGTAGCAAAGGTTGATGTTCCTGCGTGGGGTGGAGTGCAAGTAAACAAAGGTTTAGCATCGCTTCGTGAAATTCAAAGCCAGCAAACAGCAGAAGCAAGCAATGCATCAGCAGAAAACTTATTGGTACACAAACAATCTTCTTTGAAACTTGGAAAAACCAAACAGGTTGATGGAGACGGGACCAAGGGACGAAGAACTCAGGTTGATATACCGGAGACAGTATTCGATGATTTAGAGACTGGTGGATCCCGCATTCCTCTTAGTCAGTTTATGCGTAGCTCAGCTCCAATTGCTGTCACACCGCTGAAAGCCCCAAAGGTGGCTTCCAGTGTGAGTTCTGACAGCAGCCCGACCCCATGGGCAGGAACATCTCCTCTCACATCAGCATCTTCTTTCAAAGAAATTCAAATGCAGCAGGTCAGCCACTATTTTCTGTCTTTGACAGGTTCCTTGTTTGATTACTAATTTAAGCTAGTTGAATAGACTATCAAGAATTGATGCAGCCAATGCATCCTTACATGTTCTGAAACCCAGTTGAGCATCCTTACATGTTCTGAAAGCCAGTTGAGCAGGCTATCACAAGTATTAAGTATTTAACTCTAGAATTACTAGGCTTTATGCTATATTTGAAATTCTGAAACTATGCTACATTTGAAAATCCTTCAGTAAGGAAATGTTGGGGGAGTGTGTAGCTTTAGTACCAGCAGCTCCTCGGAGCATTCGGTACATCCACAATCAACTTCAAGCTCAGGGTTCAAGGCATGGTAGTACTTTGGAATAGATTGACTCTTGAATCATGAGATTCAAGAAGGCAATGTCTTCGAAATCACTTTAGCTATATTTTGAAAATGTATGATAAAAATCTACAATATGCATCATCCATAGATGATGCAAATCCCCTTCCGAAAAAGAGAGGTCACTATACAGTTTAATGGTAGCTATTTGTCTAAATTCTATTGCACCTTGCCTGCTGACACATCATGAAATTGATTGCCACATTGAGCTTGATTATATATGGTAAGCAGCCCAGTGGTCAAAGTGCTTCTTTGGATCATTAAACCCCATCCTTCAAATATTTCACTGTGCTCGTTACAATAACAATGAAGGAATCCACAGGCCACAATCCAAGACTAAGACCAAAGATAGCAAGGCTGAAGTCTAGACATATCTGAGTGGTGTTATTCTTGGGAGGCTCATGTCCCAGTAAGATTGAAGTTAGTACTTTAAGGTAGGCTAGCCTTGAAGCAGGTGGTCCACAATGATGATGAGGCCTTGTGGTGTGGGTATGGTATTGTCCTGGCTATCTTAGCCATTGTTAAATGATAAATCCCAAGCTCGAGGGAGGCCTGATGTGACCTCCTGAGCTAAACCCAGTTACCTTGTACCTAACCTATGCTTACATCTTAATGTAGGCATGATAGGTGTTAGCTAGGTCTATTAACCCACGAGGCTAAGGACTGTTGGTCTAACCCTGTAAGAGCTGGGCTTTGGGGTGAGACCAAGATCTGTACTAATTTGGGCACACGAGCGTAGTCCAACTTGGATCTAGGAATAACCCCCTCTCTGCAGGCCATCTCAACCAAGGAAAGAACCCAAAGCTATGATATACATATGCAATGCTGTTCCAGGTCTTCTAATATTACCATGTCAACGGCACACTGCTTGCCACTCCTTTTCCAGGGGGTACAGCTATTCTTTCTATTATGCACAGACATCAACACAGAAATTACAAATGCCTTGACTAAACAGGCTTTACAATACATTTTTAGGGTGCAAAATATTTTTAGAAACATATGCATCTGATAGGAAACTATTTTTTCTCATCTAGGTGAAACACAAAAATCAGCAGAGACATGGTGGCACGCAGGGCAGCCCAAAACCTTCGAGTCCTATTGGTTCACTTAATTTTCCTGCAACCTCCAGTTCTGTGGAGCGTAGAATTGGGGAAAAGACTACAAGCCGCTGGTACAAACCGGATACAGATGCTCCGTCATCACTTCGCTGCATTCAGATTGAGGAGGAAGCAATGAGAGAGCTGCGTCGAATCTATAAAAATGTTAAAGTGGTAAGAGGTGACGATCTTTGAAAGTTGTGGTTGGAAGGATAAACAGCCTTTGTTATTTGAAGGTTTGTAAAGTACTCGTTAGATTTTATGAAGTTAGTCAACTTGGAGAACCTTCATGAGAATCTTCAACAGCTCGTTTGGTCAGTGGTCAACTTTGTATCTGGCTGCTCATTGGTTGGTTGCCCATGTTGGGGTATTGAATAAGACATTGTATCACTCCTGGCATGCCTTGAATAGCTTCATTTGCAAGACACAATTGATGTCTTTAGCAACATCTTTACTGGATAAAAGGCAGGCGTGAATAAACTCACAGAAATACAGGGTTTCTCATTTTACAGCTACTGTCGCAAGCATCAACTTGTACTCATAATATCCAGCTCATGTGTGATGATAGAGGCTCTTTTTTGGCTTGAATTAGTAGCATGTCTGCACTGTTCCTTGATCATAGACAAGAAGGTATATCTTGCGTCACTCCAGTCTTGTATGCTCATGCTTTGTTTATTTTTTGATTCAGCAATTCCAGTTGTTGTATGCCATGCACGCATGCACATCCATGCTCGCACACATACATGCACATGCATGCACATGCGCATGCATGGCGCATGCATGCACGCACAAAACCAGTCTGTAGTTTATCTTGTTGAACACTTGTTTGGTAACAAGATTGTCTTGTCAAATGAGCAAATTCCTAGAATTTTATTGACACATTGAAGATGTCTTCTACATGCATCTCTTTTGGATCATGAGCACTGCATACGAAATAACGCCAATAAAATTTTCTCTAGCACAATTGACTCGTCCATGATGCTCAATTCAATGCCAAGCTTGCTTGTCAATCTCAAAGAGGGATAAAAAGGATGGTATGTTTGTTTCCCATTTTTTCCAAGAGAATGAACAACTATTTTGAGTCCTTGATCCACTAAAGTCGAATATGGTGTGGTCCATGGATGTTTGTTCATGTGCTTTTTTTTTTGGTGTAGAAATTTGTAGCAGGTAGAATTGTTTTCGAGTAGTCCATGTAAGTTATGTACATGTTGACATCGTTTGTAGGGGTTTTAAAGAAAAAGATAGTTTTGAATTTACTAACTTACAAATAGAAGTTTGGTACGTTGGGAATGTAGGTAGCTTGGATTGATAAAGAGGCATCATGTTTTGAAACATGAGAAATGAAATCTTGTTGAGATACCTTGCAATAGCTAAGTCTAGGAAAGGTGGGCTTACACAATGATTTGTGTATATAATATGTCATGTTTGAGTTAACATTGCTCTAAATGGAAATATTATTGATGACTTGATTGACACAGCGAACAATAATTTTTGCATTCTGCTTATAGTTGATTCGGTAGGTGCTCTCTCTAGTTTTCCGTTGGAGAGTAGAAGCAAGAAGCGCGCTCCATGACTCCTCAAGATGTTGGATGTTGCATTTGTAAAGATGAAGCCTTTTTTGAAGTAATTAGTGTTTGTACATGCCGAAGTTGTATTTGTAGTTCTATGAGTTGCGAATTATCTTTTTATGCCTGTTAACATTGCTTTAAGTGAAGTATTAATGGATGCACGAACGATAAGCACATAGATATATTTGTGAAATTCATTGAAGTATTTTGAATGACTCGATTGACACAGTGAACATGAACTTGTTCACTTCGGTTATAGTTGATTTGGTAGGTGTTTTACTATGTGTTTTTGCTTGTGAGTAGGAGTAAGAGGCGTGTTTCATAGTTCGTGATGATGTGGATGTTACGTTTGGAAAGATGAATCCTTTTCTGAAGTTGAGAATGTTAATATCATTTGTTGTTAAGTAGTGAAGAAGGCTAGGTGGAGTAATGTTTTTTGCTATGCACGTATGTAGGTTATAGAATGATTTGTTCGATATGCATATGTAGATCCACAGTTGGTATTTATGGTAGGTATGTTAGTCCAAATATGATAGTATTGTGTTTCGTATATAGTTGTGATGTGATGACATTGTAGTGTGTAGCCGTAACTGCTGATAATCTCATCTGATTTTTTCGACGCTTTTGTTTGTTGAAGCATGTCAATATTGAAGTCTCCTATGAGAATGACATTGTCTATGGTAGTAGCTATGGGAATTGTTTTGTATAGTAATTGAAAGAATATTTTCATCTATTTAATGCCACTGTCATAGTTATATTCTGCTGCGAATGTTGCAAGGCAGATGTTGTCCATGTGTTTTCTTCGTGTGTATTTATTAATAATTGTTTTGCATGTTATGTTGGTTGAGTCACCAGGGAGGCGTTGCAGTTGTTGTTTTCACTTAAGGATGAGTGCCCTGTTCTTTTGTTTGTTTGTATTTATAAAGTAGAAGGTCCTTCTTGTTCTATGTAATGGTAAAGACAAAGTAATGAAAGATGCCGATTGTGCACTCATTTGTTGCACATGTAAAAATGTATTTTCCATTCTACGTAGCCTATCATATGCATTGCTCTTATCTTGTATACAAGATTTAATTGTTTGTTGGAGACTGCTTGTTATTGTCATCCATTTTTGTGATGTATCAAGTGTAGTACATTGTAGTTGAGTATGGATCCATAATGTAATGTATGTCCATATTAGATTCCCATAAGAAGATGATCTTTGGATTAAAAGCGTTGGTGAAAATATCCTTTGGTTCTCTTTTCAGGAATAGGGTCGTTTTTGTATTTGTAATCATAGTGCTAGTGTGTATGTTGGTATGTTTATGCCAATACTATCGAACCACTCGTCAAATGCCATATTAATGTCAACTTCTATGTTCTGTATATGTGAAACAATTGCTATGTATACTTGTTTATAAATGTGAAGATTATTGTCTTGTAGAGATGTGAGAACCATGGTTTCATTTAGTGGAGGTTTAGGGTAGTGAAATCTACAAATGTTGTTTGTTTCCTTGTGGCATGTAGATGCATGTCTATGTGTTTGGATGTCCTTGATATTTGGTGCTAATAAGTTTTTGTCACATGTTATATACTTATCAACAAAAGACACGACGTCGCTAGTCTCATGAATACCATACATTGGAGCATTTTCTATCCACACGATGCCATGTTCATGTTGGCTTTCTTTATTTTGGAATTTTGTGACGAAGAAGTAATCGAGTATATTTCCTAATATATATTTGTCCCTCATTATTAGATTGAGGAATCGTTGGAGCTTGAGTATAATATCTCACACAAATTGTTGGATTGCTGCTTATTAATTCTCTTGTTTTAGCGGCGGTTGTATTGTCTCTGAGGATGTGTTCTGTGTTGTTGTCCAAGTATACACCATGCAAACATTTTGTTAAGGGTTCCCACAGTCTCTTTGCACATGACAATGTTACAAAAAGGGTTGGTGATCCTAATTGCCTTATAATTGCAAATGTGTCTTTTCTGAGTTTTTCTTTGTGGTCTAGAGAAGTACATAGATTTTTGACGTCCCTGCATCCGATTTTTGACTTGAGAATGGCTTCAATGTTAGTATCGTTGGTAACGTCTTTTGCGTGTAGTATTCTATCCTGTAGTGCAACTTTGTGTAATTGGACCCAAATGGATTGCATCACTTGATTGATGAGGACCCTAATTGATTTGAAGAAAAGATTCGGTATATTTTGTGAGAACTTTAGGGATGCATGTGTGAATTCCCATTTTGCAATGTCTTGATATGCCAGTTTGGGATTTTGAATATGTTGTTCTGAGCCAAAGAAAATTGTAGGAAATTTTAACTCCTCACAATTTTTGTCTTGAAATAGACCCAATGGTTTGTTGTTCTCACAAGGAGCTACATATTTGATATCTGTTTTGTAATCTATGACTTGTTCAGTTGTGATGAGGCTGTGTATTAAAGTGTTGGTGTAAGTCTCATCAATGTCATTTGTACCAAATTCTTGGTTGTCCACTTCTTCTCCATTCTTTTTTGAATATAACATTCGTTCCAAATGTTCAATCCATTGCGGGTTAATTTCTACGTTGTTGGATTTGTAAAGTGGAGTTTGAATAAGCATGTGCAGCGCCTACATTAGGATAGTTGGACGGGCTTTTCTGAGTAAGTATGTGCTCTTGTATTGTAGCTTTTTATAAATTCCAAGGATTATTGATGATTCATCATTAATAAATTGTGGCAAGATGTGTTGTACTTTACTTGTGTCAGCCACACTACATTCACAATGCTACCTTGCACCCCATACTATCCACCACTATGCGAGAATTCTCTTATTTGAGTAAATGCTATTCTTGGAGCAACCAATCATTCTTCAATTTCATTGAGGATTATCACGTTCGCTAACTCGGTGTTTTGATGTAGGACAAAGTATTTCGGCATGTTGTTTGTTTTTATGGCTATCTTACATTCTTTGCAAATACGTAACGTTTTTATTATAAAAGGGAAGGTGTGTTGTCTTTTGCTCATTATCCAAGAGTGTGTACTTTCTTTTAAGTATGTTGTTTGTTTTTTAAATAGTAGACGCTCGTAGATATGCATTCGTGTATTGCAATATCTTAAATTGTGCCGATATCTTTTTCTACAAACTTTGATGGAGTTCCGAACGTTGTCGAATATTTGTGAGACATTATACACTCATCTATTATATGTGTTTGTTTCCTTTTTCATTTCGCTATTGCTACTAACCTTGAGTTTTGTTCTAGTGTGGTTAGTGTTGGCGTGTTCTTGTATTGCCGTGTCTGATTGTGTTGGCCACTGATTTTATTATTGCAAGTGTCTTGGTATGCTATTATTGTGGTTGTCTTCCTTTCCTTAATGTTGACATTTTGTGTCTAGTAGTGTCCATATGAAATAATGCTGATGGGAATTTTTCTTTCAAGATGTGCATCACATCGTTGTAGAAATGAGCGTGTTTTTGGTAATGATGTCTTCCAAGGTATTGACCATGTCTCCTATCTAACAAGATTTTTTTTGCCTAGCAATTTTGATTGTATGTGGGAAAATAAACATTTCGGGATACTTCATGATGAATTATAGCTTCTGTGGCTTTCGTGTGAGTTGCATTGTTTCAAAAGGGTTATTGTTAGTTTTGGTTTGTGAATGATGTATTTTGAATTCAAACCCGAATGTTTAGAAGAGGACATGTTGTAAGAATAAGTATTGAATGTAGTCGCAATAGTTTTTATCTAAAAATGCTTACAAGTATTGGGTAATGGTACTGAAGTTTGGATAAAGTTCTTTAAAGAGGTTGGATTCAAAGAACTGCCGACCCCATTGCATATGTTGAAAACTAGGCATTTGCGAAAACTTTGTACATTGTAAGAACGGTGTTTTCCTTAATGCTTCTGGCGTGATATGGAATTCTAGCATATAAGATATGCATATGAACATGCATATGTGGATACAGTTCAATAAACTTTGGGTCGACACTTGTTTCTTTGAAATGGTATTTGCTTACAATCTCCATGACGTTACTTTACATGTCCATGTGAATGTTGAAAGGTTTGCGAAAGATTATGTTTGTGAAAGTAAGATATTAAGTCAAGAAGATATGTCCACGTTATTCTTTTATTATAGTTAATGGGATGCTTTGATTTGCAAGTGAAAAATACAGTTAATTATTTCTAAGTAGGAAAATGTTGAGATAATGAAGATGTTGAAGTATGTAGATATACATGCTATTGGATGAGTTTGTTGAGTGTGTTGTAAAATTTTGGATTCTTCCACAATAAATATGAGTTGTTTTAGTATTGCATCGTATGTCGCATTACTATGGGGATAAGTACTGGAATGATAACATAGCTTTTGTCCAGTAATTATATTTTTTTACTTTACCTACATTAGGAAAAAAGGGAGCTCATTTTGGGGCCCTGTAAGAAATTCGCTATTTTCTCTTTTATCTCTCCTCTAAAATGTGGAGAAAGCAATAAAATACGGATATATGCCAGTTCAGGACTACAGGTGTGCCAATCTAGGGAGGAATAAAGAAGCCCTTTCAAATAATTGAGAAGACGTTGCATTAAACTCTCCATATAGATTCTCTCTCCATATAGATTCCACATCTCTTTCGACGACGTTCCGGTTGCCTCTCATAAAGAACCCATCACTAACCTATTTTTTTTCAAATATTTGAATGGTTACTGCAAAAGATTAACGATGAGTTTTATAAAAAGCAGACGATATGAAGAACCAACCCTCACAAAATGGTTGCGTGCAACCAAACTACTGAAGAAGAACCTCAAAAGAAGCGACTACACCATTTGTAAATTGATCTGGAAGAACAATATGCACCACTACAGAAAAGAGGAAAGGTTTTACTTGTAAATGCTAAGCGAAAGGAAAACATGAGAAGAGCAAGCTCCTAGCATATCGACTTATGGTGCATCGAAAAGATTTACCCAAATGTCAATTGAGAAATTCGAGCCCTCCATTTTCTAATCCGACTTTCTAATCCGACAACGCTATTGAGGTTTGTGTGGGTGATGGGAACAATGGAATGTATGGATACATTTTGACTCAACATTCAACTACGAAAATGTACAAGACATTGTATGTCCGAGAAAGAATGGATAAGGCACAAGAAATGTCAATAAATTTAGACTCGAAAGAGCAGCTACAAAGGTAGGTCAAAGAGCATTCAAAGACAAAGAACGAGTTACAAAGAGCAAGAATGAAGAGAACGGTTCTTGGAGACAGACAACTAAGCAAGAGAATTCGAAACATTGCGGAGTTGAAAGATGGCACTAGAGGATATAAGTGTAGAGTACAGAAAGCAAGGTAAGAGCACATCTTGTTAGCCATTGTATTTGTATATGTGTGTCTTTCTTGCAAGCAGATCTGTGATATTGCAAAGAGTACTTGTTGCAGGGAAAGTTTGAGACCTCAGAAAGAAAACGTTGATCCTAATTTAATTCCTGTCAAACAAATGAAGGGTTTAGTCTCCACTGTTGTCGCAAAGAACATGATGGAGGAAAAAAAGTTTAAGAAGGTAAACCATGAAGTTCTTGATGACTTTGTATCAGAAAGTAAAGTTGATATCATGAAAATTCTCAAGAGGCTCTTGATGTGAGTGGAGTGAGCAGAAGGTGATATACTTTAATATTTAATGTTGTGTCATCAACATTAAAGGATCAATGGATAAAATGTGTGTTGTTACCAACACCAGCACATGTGGAAGGAATGAGGTCATTTCAACTAAGAAATTGATAAGTTCATTGGATAGTATTTTCATATCGAAAGTGTTATGAAAGTGAAAAGGGAAGCACGACATATAATGCTTAGACTAATATTTTTGTAGATCTTAAACAATTACAGAGACTAATGGTTGAGTTCTACAGTATCACATTTGAAGAATGTAAAGGAGTTTTGAAGTTTGTTGTGAAGCTCGATGAGTGTGAAATTGTCAAGGAAAAAAAGTTAGAGTTTCTATCACTTTCATGAATCGAGCACTTTAAAAAAAAACTCTAGCTCAAAGTACTTCAATGTCCAATCGAAAAAGCATGTATGGTGGTTGAGCTCATTTGAGGTATGTAAACTATCACCTTTCAAATTAGTCTTTGCCCAAAATGTTATAAATTTTATATCACATATCTTGCAGACCTGTGGTTTTAAATTACAAGTGAAGACTGAGGACCATGCAATACTTTATTGGGTATTTCATCAAATAGATATACCATCAATTATAAAGAGTCAAGTCGAAGGACGTCATCTTCATGTTCCAGGGAAGGGTGATTTTCAAATTGAATGGCATATGACAGGTGACCTGAAGACATTGAAGTGTATGTGTTGGGATATTTGTGATCAAGGGCTTGCTAGGTGCATGTGTGCATCCACTAGCAGTCATATGGTTGTGCACGTGTGTGTGTAGAAGAGGCACACTTAGTGCCATAGACCATGACACAGGTGATGATGTAATGCAAAGGCCCCCACATGGGGTGGTGCCTATGATTGTGGAGTTCCTATGATTTAGGAGTTACCTCCTTTGATGTAGGAGGGGTGCCATTGATTTAGGACACCCTCTCTCCATTTCTATAAAAGAGGGACTTCCCTCTCACAATGAATAGAACACATGATTGCTACATCTTTTGTGTTCTCACTCTTGCCACAATGCATCTATTCTCCCCCACATTCCAACATTTGGTATCACAGCCTCCTTGAGTCTCTAGCCCATTGTAGCTTCAATATGCCACCTCATCATCTTCTTCTCCACCCTCCATCTTCTTCTTCATTTCGGCCCTCTTTCTCTCTAGATTTTGCTTAGCTCCATTCTCCTCCACTAAGCGACCATTCCTAGAGCCCTCTGAGCTAAAGTTTCGTCTCTTGGGGCGCACCTTTGACACCAAGAAATTAGAGAGAGAGGCCCTCTACAGCCCATTCAGACAGCCCATTCAGACACGATCTCTACTCACCAAACTTTTAAGCAATTATGCCTATTGACATGATATTTTGCCAATTTCTCTTAGACACGGGTGGGTGACACTATGAGCTTGTTGTTCATGAAATTTGAGCTCACATGATTGCTAGAATAAGGAGAAATAAGTAAAAGATCAGTCGGAGAAGGCACTATCGTCATGAGCAATGCTGCACATTTTTTTGGCAATCCTCTCTATTGGAAAGAGTCCTCAGTAAGAGCTTCCATTTTCCTTTGAAATTCGTCTCAAAGGTTTTCTCTTCAGCTTCAATTACACCCTTTAATTTTAGACTACTCAATTTGGGGGTAACAGTGACAGCTGCTTCTAAGATGAACCATTGAATATGGTTAAGTGCTAGAAAGTTTCATTAATATCTCAGTTATCTTTGGTCTTTTGGATGTTTGACCATTGGAGGTGATCTGAGGCATTTTTTAGTCTTATCTTTGGAGCACTGCCCTCCGGTTTGACAATTTGGTAAATGCTCATGATGCATTTATGATATATTTTAAATTGAATATGTTTGAATGCTATTTTGTGAAGGAATAGACACTTCCTTGTAAGTGGTAAGACCTTCCTTATGGATAACATGAGTAAGATAGATGGTCATTCTTTCCATACTTGGCAGACCAAATTCATTCTCATGAAGAAAGGTCTATGGGATATTGCTTGTGGAAAGAAGAAGAAACCTTTAGAAAGAAAAGGTGAAATAGCATGGATAGTAAAATATGAAAAGGCCCTTGCTATCATAGCATTGGGACTTAGTGACTCATACATTCATCAAATAGATTGGTGTGAGACTTCACATGAAGTTTGGGTGCAACTTGGAAAGGTCTTTGGTGCACAAGTTTTTCTCAAAAGTCTTCTAGATGAAGAGTATAGCAACACTTTTACATCCAACTTGGTGGATATTGAAGCTTCTCTTTTGGAAGAGGAGAGAAATGACTCCTACTATAACTCTAAGGAAAGTGAAGCATATCTTGTAAAGAAGGGCTACATCAACAACAAAGCAAATCTAGTTGAAGGAAGAACTCCATCAGCAAATGAAGAATCAAATTTTATGGTAGATGCAGATTGGGATTTCTAGAGTCCAATATTTTGAACATTGGTCATCACTTGGTCATGTAGTCAGTTTTGAGGTTCTCTTCCTAGATTAGTACTCCAAAAAGAATGTTATGGTTTTGCTTTAGTCCATATAGTCTTTGTAAATCACCTCTGGTCACCATATGATATAGGCCATGTGATGTGTGTTTGCTCCCATGTTACCTCTTGCAGACATGAGAAACTAGGTCCACACAAAGGCCTATGATTAATCCTTGTTCATGCAAGGGAGATAACCATTTGGGGGGGTCTATCCCATTTTTGTAAACCTTGACCCTTGGGCACCTTTGCTAGCATGAGATCCTAGCCATAGATGCAGATTGGGATTTCTAGAGTCCAATATTTTGAACTTTGGTCATCACTTGGTCATGTTGTTAGTTTTGAGGTTCTCTTCCTGGATTAGTACTCTAAAAAGAATGTTATGGTTTTGCTTTAGTCCATATAGTCTTTGTAAATCACCTCTGGTCACCATATGATATAGGCCATGTGATGTGTGTTTGCTCTGATGGTACCTCTTGTAGACATGAGAAACTAGGTCCACACAAAGGCCTATGGTTAATCCTTGTTCATGCAAGGGAGATAACCATTTGGGGGGGTCTATCCCATTTTTGTAAACCTTGACCCTTGGGCACCTTTGCTAGCATGAGATCCTGGCCATAGATTTATCCTTGACCACAATGAGATGGCATGAGAAACTATGTGACTAGATGTATCCTTGACATAGCAAGAGCCAAACCCTTGAGGGGGGGTATGTTGGGATATTTGTGATCAAGGGCTTGCTAGGTGCATGTGTGCATCCATTAGCAGTCATATGGTTGTGTGTGTGTGTGTAGAAGAGGCACACTTAGTGCCATAGACCATGACACAAGTGATGATGTAATGCAAAGGGCCCCACATAGGGTGGTGCCTATGATTGTGGAGTTCCTATGATTTAGGAGTTACCTCCTTTGATGTAGGAGAGGTGCCATTAATTTAGGACACCCTCTCTCCATTTCTATAAAAGAGGGACTTCCCTCTCACAATGAATAGAACACCCATTGCTACATCTTTTGTGTTCTCACTCCTCTTGCCACAATGCATCTATTCTCCCCCACATTCCAACAGTATATTCAATATAAGAAAAGGGGGTAACCCAAAGTATCCTTGCTTGGAACCAGTGCATGTCTTAGATTCTAACTGGTGGAAAAGAGAACCCAATAGAGATAAGGTAGATAAACGTTTCAAAGAAGTTCTTGAGATTCCATTATGCAATGTTCACATTTGTACATTGCATGCATTATATGTAGGATCATTGAGAAACTAGTTTTCCTATGGATTAGATTTGCATGGAAAATTCACCTTGAGAGCAGAAGAAAAGAGGCACTACAATAATTAGAATGAGTGCTATCAAAAATTGGTCTCCATGGAGGAGATGTACATATTACAAAGGATCTTAAAAAGTCTACAAATGGAAAAGATATCCCTATCAAGCCACCTATTGGTGGAGTAAAGGCTAGAATATTTTTGTCTCATCCAGAGAAATGAAAAATAAATGGCAGTAAAACAACATACGTGTCAAGGATAAAGTATAACTTAGGGAGAAAAGTACACAATGCTATCAAAGATCATCAGGCAGATGGATTGGCAAGAGATGTCAAGGTAGAAGTATGGAAATGCTTAGATAAGGTTTTTGTTTTTTGTGACCAAGCTACCTTTAGCAAAAATGATCAACAAGCATTTGAAGAAGCGGTAAAGAGTTTTGGAAAGGCAATGAAAGAGGCTTGGACAACATGTAACATCACTCATTACATGGTAAGAACAATATCTAGTTTTTGTGCATGTTTTTTTTCAAAGCAAACAATATTAGTTTTATATATTCTAATGCCTACTTGCCTGTGTAACAAAACATCATATAATCTACAATCACCTTCCTTTCTTTGTAAAAAAATACGGATGCCCTGCAATTTGGTCCACACAGGGAATGGAGAAATCACACTACATGGCCCAAAAAGCATTCTTTAGACATACACAACATTTTGGAGGAAAATAGAAAGCCAATAGTTTAAAAGAAGTCTTTTAGTGGTTCTATCGAGGAATACTACAAAGGCTTCAAGCCAAGAAGAAAGTCAATACATCACAGGTTAAGCTAGCTTTCAGATTCGCTCAAAAGGAAAGGAGTCAGTTTTTAGAGAACTCAAATGTAGCACAAAGACATACTCAGTGGAGGCACTCAAATATATTTGTAAATCACATATGGTAGATAGATGCTAAGTGCTAAATCTTGTTCATCAATAGGTGTCATTTAATGTAACAATTTTTTTTTGCAATGAACAATGACTTGGATCTTTCATTCATAAGAAGTCATTGTATGAAACCATTGAAATATTTGAAATGTACTACATATATTTCTATTTCAAAATGTACATTGTTCTACACATAAACATAACTAAGACATTCTAAAATGACAGTTTCTCACAATTCAACTCTACTTCCATCTTGTAAAATATACAATGACATATGCCTGGCTATTCTTCCAATGGTTTTCTAACTTTGCTTGGAATCCTTCTTGTGACTTTGATTGGAGACCTTATTTTCTTGAGCTGAGGAGCAACTGAACTCGTCTCATCTTGTGCAAGAGTTGTTGTTGTCATAGTTTGTCCTTCATCTATTTTGTCAGGAAGGGCCACCAAAGAAGGCTCTCGATTCCTTATGAGCTTATGCTTTCCATAACCCTCCAAGGAGAGGGGACCCTTTACACCACAAGATATCCTACAATTGCCCTTGTGTACAGTGTAGATTCCCTTGTGGCAATCTTCAAAACTATCAAAGAGCTTGTGCATTTGATACCTGATCATGTCATTTCTGACAATGTCCTTGATATGTACAAAAGTTTTATTTTTGACAACTTTAGATCATTCAACCGTCAGCTTATTGAAGGACTCATACACCTCTTCAAAAAAATCCTTGTGATGTGCTAGAAGAGATTGCAAATCCATCTCCTTATTGAACATCTCATGGTATTTGTGATACTGCATTTGACATTCAGACTTTTGTAAAAATTCAAAGAGCTGCAGTTGAGGCGATTTCTTTTCCTCCTTCTCCTTTTCCTTAGCAACTGCTTGTCCACCTTTGTCTAAACCCTTCTCATTGGGCTTTCTTCTCTTGATTGCATCATACAAAATTAAATTTGAGTCCTGCTCATGTAGCTAAATGAAACATAAGCACTCAAAAAGCAATTCTCACCAAGAGATTCCTCCTCCCTTACAGCATAAGCTGACAAGTCAATGGTCTTCCTGAATGGTCTTGTTGCATCACCTGCATCACTTGAATGGTTAGGTCCTCCTCCTCTTTGAAAATTTGCACATAAACGCGATATGAAGATTTTTCTAACTAAATACACTGAAATTGCATTTTCTAGCAAATACTTCTGTTTATGTAAATGTTTATGTAAATACTACTATGTACCCAAACATTGGATCAATCAAATGCATGGGACTAGGTGCAATAGAAACATATTTTGCCCATAAACATGCTATGGGGCATTCCTCATCTATATATGCTCAAATCGCGTTTTCAAGAAAACACCTTGGCCTTAAAGTATTAATCTCCAAGTTCCACATGAAACATCAGGTCCATAAAAATTCAGGTAAATCTTAAAGAAAATGGCCTTAGATCATGCAAAAGCATGACCAATGATGAACTCTTAAATCCTAGTAATGTTTATGACAAGACATGCATATGACCACAAGGCTATGAACCAACCAAAGAGTCTTTAAAGCCTAAATATATGCATAATCCTACTAAATAGCTATGCATCCAATCTAATAAAGCAAAAATTTTCATTGATTTACTAAAGTACTACTCAAGAAGAAGAAAGAATCTTATATTGATGGTATCTCAAAATGTATATTTTCTTCCTTCTCACTTTTCTCTTATATTTTGCATATATTATTAATAAAATCCCACATCAACATAACTTAAAAGCTTTAAGTAGTGTCCTCACCATCAATGTATTTTTTTTGGGCAAAATTTGTGAACCCTAAGGAATTTTTGGCAAAAATATGGCTCCAAAATTAAAAATATAGACAAAGATTTGACTAAAATGCAATTTCATATCATGTTTTAGCAAGTTATCACAAAAAACAAAACTAGACCACATTATACTAGTCACAAGTATATGGAAATTTGTAAAATGTCATTATACTTCCTTCAAATATGTATAGGTTGTTGCCAAATGTTCAAAATTTTCCACAGAGCCACCTTGAAAAAAGACATGTTGCTCACCATTGTCACAATTCTTTGCTTCTAAGAGTGGGAGTTTTAGTTCAAAGATTGACAATTTGTATGTTTTAAAAGTGATAATCCTCAGTCACATGAAATCTAGGGGTACTTAGTGACAACTGAGGGTGCCCTACATTGATGGGTCTAAGCTTCAACATATAAAATATGTATTCCTTGAATACAGGGATGTGTCTGTATGGAACTACATAAATCTCCAAAGCATGTCCCCTAAGATCTCCAAATACTCTGCCATTTGTACATTGCTTCTCAATTCAATTTTTGGTCAAATCTACATGCCATGTTGAGATACTCACGTAGGAGATTGCAAGCCACTTCATTTTACCATTTCAATTCATGCCATTGGACCAAGCTTCAGTGGCCTAGATCTCCAATCTACTTGCAACAAAAGCATGAAGACACAAGGCTAGATCCATACCTAAAGCAGACGCAAGCAGACAGTTAACTATACACATGATAAGATGTAATAACCCAAGAGAAACAAGTACCAAGACCAAGGAAGTCATAAGCATGAATGCATAAGAGAACAAAATGGAAGCAACATGGAGGGGAACTGCCTAAGACTCATAACTATTGAAGGAATTGATGAAGTTACAAAAGAGGCACAAGTCAATTTGTAGCAGTGGCTTCCTTCATTGAGCTTTGCAGAGCATATAAGACAAAAGAAATCAAATTATAGGTCGTAGACCTTAGGGGAAAAAGCAAAACAATGCCCATGTCATTTTTTTATAAGACCCCTCTTTCTCTAAGGTTTTTGAAAGAAGCCATGGCACTTGTTTTTGTTTCCCTCTCTTCTGCTGGTAGCACCCTTGATCCCCATAACTATTAAGGTTCTCCTTTCCCCAGATGATAAGCAATAGTGATGCAGGCAATGCACTCACTTTAGAATAGGGTGGTAGTGGATAGAACCATCGGTCTCACGCCCACAAGGAGGGAGGTAAGAGATTGGATCTAGGCAAGCTTGGCACTAGAAGGGGGCACCGCATCCAAGAGTTCACCATCTATGGGTGAGGCTTCTTTCTCCTCCAACTGAGCTCCTTAGTCATCACCACCCAGGCACTTGTGGATTAGAGTATCATTCTCCTTGGACCCCACTTGGCTTATCTCTTTCCCTAGTACCACGATTACAGTGGAGGACATGGACTCAACCCACTATGTCCCTTCCTTTCCAGTGATGCTTAGGTTCTCGAGATTCCCACAGGAGTATAAAGCCATCCTTCCCTCCATCAGCTAGGCTTTTGGTACAATACTAGAGTCTCCATGGAGATATAGCTTCAATTGTGGTAGATGTGGGGTCCCACAATGCAGGATGGTTGTAGAGCATCTAGATCTCTTCTAGAGGTTATTCTTCTCCTTGACCTTCTTTCATCATTTTTGGGAGTACATATGCACTCCACTTCATTTGGCTTGCTACTAGGAGATTTTTACTCAAGCTCCCTCTCACCACAGTCCTTGAGCCAAGGCTAGATTTACCTAATTCCAAAGGGGGCATTGGATATCAGGAAGTGGAGATCAATCACCTTACTAGACATGCCGTATAAGATCTTGACCAAGGTATTGACTTGCGGTTAAGACCCCACTTGTCGGAGATAGATTGGATATCAAGAAATGGAGATAGATTGGATATTAGGCATTGGAGACTGATCACCTTACTAAACATGGCATACAAGATGTTGGCCAAGGTCTTTAGCTTGCGGTTGAGACCTCACTTATCGGACATAATTCATGACATGTGAACAAGTTTTGTTTAGCTACACAGTATCCTAAACAACATCTTCCTATTTTGGGAGGTAGTGGATTGGGCCAAAGAGGAGTCACAGCCTATTGAGAGTTGTGGTGCCATGAGCACATAATTAAAGGCTAAGGTATGGTATAGGAAAGAATCAAAGAGCCACCCTAGGATGTGGAGATGTGGATTGAGGATATCCACAAGGAGAGGTGTGGATCAGAGGATCCCACATGTGTTGACTATTTAAAGGGATCTCTCTATATAAGAAGCCTATTATGTATTGTTGATGATAGAGATTGCAATAGATTGATTGTTGTCTACCTTATGTCTCTCTCATGGTGTTACGTTCCTCCTTGATCCCTCACTTTCTCATGGTATCAGAGCTTAGGTCTAGATCTCCCAGATTAGTTGTAGGCACACCTTAGGTGCTCATGTTTTTCTCTTAGATGTAGATTTTAGACTGAGAAAGAGTGATCTTCACTTAAGCTCTTCATTTTGTTCATGCTGTCTTATGACAGTATTCTTTGACACAGAGAGAGGTAGACTATCTTCAAAGTCCTATCCTTATTACAAGCCCATGGACCTCTACAGCAGTTACATACGCCCACCTTCAACTAACCTCTATAGCCTTCTAAAGCCTAAGCTTAAAAATGCAAGAGGGATAGATTTTTGTTTCCAGCGTCGATGCATAGTCTGCTGATTAGGTCATCTCTGCATCTGAAGGTTGTGAAGCAAAGGTCAAAGCTAGTGATGGCAATGATAGAATGGAAGCTTGGGTGGAATTGTAGATGATGAAGGTGGTGATGGTGGTGAGCAATATGCTACAGCCGTCTCTAATGAAGCATCTACAACATGACTCAATAGCACAAAGCAACACTACAATAACTCCTATGAGCAACCAACATCTACGAGCTAGCCTCTACACAAATGAGGTATCTTCTGATGCATCAAAAGCTTTGGAAGATTGTAAAAGAAGTTATACCTACTACACAAAATGATGCTTGGAAGGAAAAAGATGAAGCATCACTATCACTCATTTGTTTGCACCTGGGTCCAAACATAATTCATCATATAGACTCCAAGGATCATGCCAAGGATGCATGGGATGAGTTGAACACAATGTTTGGTGCAAAAGCCAAAAACCAAGAAATCCATCTTAAGATTGAATTCTATGGTATGCACATGGGCTTCAATGAATCCATGGCACAATTTGTCAACAAAATCAAAAGCATTATGACCCAACTAGAATGCATAAATGCAAAAGTAGGGGAAAAAGATGCACTTGCAATTCTCCTTAAAAGCATGCCTGCAGAGTACAATACACTGACAACCATTTTGATGAATTTGCCAGATCCAAAGTTTGAGGAATGTGTATCCTCTCTTCTTGAAAAAGAAAGAGAGTTAAAGGCATTGACATTGACATCGACATCGAATCTACATCAACATGCAACAACTATAATGAAGAACAAGCACTATTCAGTAAAACATCAACGAAGTGCTACCATTGCGGAAGGATGGGTCACTATCAAAGTGACTGTAGACTGAAGAACAAACCAAAGTGTCACCATTGCAAGAAGCTGGGACACAAGGAAGAAGATTGCAGATTGAAGAACCAGCAGGTCAACTACATAGCATCATCATCATCAAGCCATGAGCCAAAAGGCGACATCAATGGAATGTATTGAGAAACAAAAACCTTGCCAACCTTGCCTATATTTTGTAAATCAAACCTGACCACCTGAGAATAGCCATGTAAGCACTGAGGGGAGGATTTGATCTTGTAACTCACATCTGACCACCTTGCAGTAGCCAAAGGATCATGGCACCAAGGGGAGGTGTTGAGAGTTGCGGTGCCATGAGCACATAATTAGAGGCTAAGGTATGGTATAGGAAAGAATCAAAGTAGCCACCCTAGGATGTGGACTACATGATGTGGAGATGTGGATTGAGGATATCCACAAGGAGAGATGTGGATCAAAGGATCCCACATGTGTTGACTATTCAAAGGGCTCTCTCTATATAAGAAGCCTATTATGTATTGTTGATTATAGAGATTGCAATAGATCCAATGTTGTCTACCTTATGTCTCTCTCATGGTGTTATGATCCTCCTTGATCCCTCACTGTCACAACCCCTTGTCATCCTTATCTTAAATTTTAAGAAGGCACATGGTAGAGTGGAGTGGCCCCTTTTGGAGAGCACCATGCAGAGACTAGAATTCTTGGAGGAGTTGGATCAGAGGGGTCTCATCCCTTTATGTAGGGAGTGCTAGGCAAGTGATCATTGGGGGGGTCAAGGGTGAGGCCTTTTCTCTTTCTCTCTCAGTTTGGCAAGGTTGCCCCCTCACTCCCTTTCTCTTCCTTTTTGTAGCAAAGGCACTGGGCTATTTTCTATGATCTCAAGCCATCGACATCACATGGATGAGGTCGCCTCCTCTTAGATTCATAGTTTGCAAACGATACTACCTTGTATGTGGAGGGATCAACAATAAGCCTTAAGGTAGACAGGGGGCCTTGGCTATCTATTGTGAGTTCTCTGAGGCACGCATCAACTTGGACCAAATCAATTGGATTCTTCACAAGCATAGAGAAGGTTTAGGAGGTCCGAGACTGTGTGGGGGGCTAATTTTGGATTTCATTGGATCCTATAGGAATAGATAGCAGGATACCTTGGTTGTTAGGTGGGCATGTATATTTTAGCAAAGAAGTAGATAGCCCTGGTTCTAGATATCATTCAACACAAGCTCTTGTAAAGTCTTCGAAAGAGTGATGGGTTTATGAGACTTTGAAGAACCTAGTACAAATGAGCTGTGGTAGTAGAGCTACTAAAAGAGCATCCACACCAATGCAAAATGCAAAAAATGCAGAATGGTAGTACTAAGTCCTAAGTACAACATAGTCATGTCGATGGTCGACTATATATCAATCTAAGCATCATCATCAACATCATCATCAGCAGCAGCAGCACAGCAACAAGACATCAGGGTGGATGAGGCAATGGAGGCATGAAGTGGGCAATAGAGTGCTATCAGCCACTCAAAGGTGCACTCCTGGCATGTCTCCTGGTCATAGCTCTATGCCTAACTAGGGCTACTGTGACCCTTGTTGGTCAGGCTCTGACTCTAAACAAGGAGGAGATGTCCCCAAGTGTGATTTGTGTATCAACACTTTGTTTGACCTGTTAGGTCACAGGCTCTGGGTCATGATCATGTCAAGGCCTCATCTCATGGGGGTCCATGTGATCTAATTGAAAGGACTCCGTGATAGAGCTCTGAGAGGGATCAACCAGGGAAAAAGTATGCTCCTGTTTTCATTCTCGGAGTATCCTCTCGTGGTGTCTAAGTACCTCATGAATGAAACCAGCCAAACACCACTGGACTTGGTAGGAGAGGAATCTGGCCAAAATCCCATAGCTATCTTTGAAGAGGCAATAGAAACTCCCTCGGATTTCATAGTAAACAGGACACCTGAAGATGAAATGCTCCTCTATCTCAACCTCATGCATGTCACACAATGTGCATATGTGCCTCTCCTTGGGTAGTCACTCTACTCTGCCACTCTCGATACGAAGTCTATGTGAAGAGACTGGGAGCTGTCCAAGAGATATCCTCAATGAGTGGGGTAGGTGAATCTGCATGTATCCTGGTGGATCAATGGAACTTTTTGTTGTGATATGTAAGAAGTGATCTCTATAGAAGCTAAGCTTCACTGGGAGTTCACTCAGTCCCAACTAGGTCCGAAGTGTGTGTAGCTATAATAGATCCTCATGGATAACTTGGTTGACCTTATGTGATAGGAGGGGAGAAAATGGAGCATCCATGCTATATTGGAAGGGAGGTAGTCTATCCATGTGGAGCCCCAGTCACTCAAACCATCTCTCTGTGCATGCATACTAGCACCTCTGGTCCTCTCTTGCTATGCAAGTGCCATAGAAAAGGACAAAGCTAGCCATGGTAGCCTGCTATGCCCAGAGGTGTAATCCCCATACTTTGTGACTCGATATAGATATGTGATGACCTAAAATGTAGCATCTAGCTATGAAGGGGTTGACACAAACTCAGCTTGAATGATCTGGTGAGGAACGAATGGTTTACCATGAATCATCCATGATAACATTAGAACTGTAGTAGCCGCTCCACATGGGCCCACTCTCTATCCGACAAGTTTGACCCCAAACATGGGCTGCCGTACATCCTCGCTGGGTAGACCAAGGAGTCAAAAAGCAACCCCTTGGTCTGTGGATCCTGAAAGTGCAAGCAGAAGAACTGCCTCTCTAGTCTGGCCAATGAAGCATATCCTCTGCTCAAGCGTGCATGCATCGTGGGTCTCATAATGAAGATGGGTCTGAAAAAGACAACCCCAAGATAAGTGTATGATGAAACTATCTCAACAGGTGACCCATCAAATGTGAATTGCTCTTAATGCATGATGGCTTGAGATGTATTAAAGATCATGACCTTGGTTTTACCCAAGTTGAACTTCAAATCATGAGACTCACAAAATGATTGGTGCATCAAGGTGTCTCTAGAGCCCCTCTGCTAAGGAAGACAAGAGAGCCATGTCATCTGTGTAAAGCAATATCCAAATCAGTGTGCTATGTCTGCATCACTGTCTCAAGCTCGTCAATGTAGAGGCCAAACAAGGTAAGCCTTGTTTGACCATTGATAGTGCTCATGATCTTGTATGTCCACCCAGATCTTGCCCGAACTCTGCCTAAAACTCTCTCGTAAAGTGCCATGACAGACCAAATGATCTCCTAGTCATAACCCAAGTCCTGTAGGCGCTGTATGAGGTGATCTCTCAGAACCGTGTCAAATACCTTGTGGAAATCCACAAAGGAACAATAAACCCTCTACTTCCATGCCCTTGCCTCTTCAATGATACATTTGAGTGTGAGAATGTGGTCCATGGTTTCATGATCACGTTGGAATCCAACTTGTCCTATTTTTCTAAGTCCTTGACACTTTGTAAATCTGCTGACCTCGAAATCAAGTACTGATGCATAAACCTTGGACATGACATGTCCAATCATAATGGTCCTATAGTTCTCCAGGCTCATGGGATCTCCTGCTTTGTGGATGGGTGAGATAGTGTTAATGGTCTAAGTGCATGGAAACCCAAACAAACAACTTCATTAAGCTTCATTAAAGAGCTTTGCTAAGATCGGGGCTAGGAGGTTAATCCCATATGCAATGAACTCAGTGCATAGCCCCTCATGATCCTTCACTTGGCCATTATGAAGTTTCATTACAGCATCCTTTACCCCCCCGCCTAGTGAAGAGGGTGTAGGATGTGAGGCATGGCATGTGTAAGAGGTTAGGGACTGGATGATTTGGGATGTCATAAAGTGTGTGTGCATAATCAAACCAGACCTAAGTGTCAGTGAGTGGTGAGGGGTACCGTCCTAGAAATCTCTGCCAAAAGTCCTTAGAGTTGTTACTAAACAAAATGTTCAGTAGCTTCTCCTTGTTTTGATGAAGAAGTCTAGTTTCTTTCTGCATATCAGTCTACGATACTCGTGTAGAGCCTCTGGTTCGTGGCATAAAGCCTTACACTCATCATCGCACCAGCTATTACAAGGTACGGCCCCAAGGGGTGGTGGGAGGGTGGTGGGGAGGAAAGTGTGAAGGGTAGCCTCATATAGTGAGTGGGTAACCAGGCCAGCAAGATCCTTTAAATGGGGTATGAAGTCAATATAAGTGAGGAGTATGTACAGACGGCCAGAGTAAGTAGGTGAGTGATAGCGGTCAAATCGTATATCATGGTAGGTGGAGTAAGAACTCAGTGGGGTGGAAGGTGCTATGCGACATGGAGTGGAGATGCTAAAGAAAATATAGGTATGATCAACAGCCCATGGAGGGAGAGGTGCTATAGTGAAGTCAGTGATGCAAGATGTGAAGGTAGGGGATCCCATGATATAATTAGCAACACTGGAGCCTCCCCCATGTGGGAAGCACATGAAACCACCTGAGGTGGGCCATCTATCAAGACCATTATAGATAATGAGATCATGCATCCTACCGATGTCTAATAGGGCCTTCCCATAAGATGTGAATGGACCTCATCTATCAATCGAAACCCGTAGCATACCTGCCTCCTCAAGGTCAATGTCTGGCAGTAAAGTGGAATCATCCCTGAAGTCGAGGAGTGGTACCTATTGGGCGCCTATCCTTGCATTGAAGTCACCCACTAGGAGGACTTCTCTGTGGCTAGAGAAGTCAACAATGGATTGATGAAGAGCAGCAAATGGAGATGTCTCATCCTCACCTTGGATATCTCTAGTAAAGTGGGAGGTCTCAGGGGGGAAGTAGCAAACTGCAACAAACAGATCCCAGTTGTCCATGTGCCGAATTCGGATCCAAAGAAACCTGGAATGTGCATCTCTCTGCTCTACTGAAATGAGCCCCAAAAGTGTGGATCTGAAAAGGACTGCAACTCCACCTGACCCTCGAACTCCCCCTGTATCCCTCATCTCATCTCTGTAGGCAGACTCCCATGTATATCCTCGCTGACTACTAGAAGTGGGCGCTCTAGACTCGGATGTGTCTTTGTATAAAAGACTATGTTGTGACCTATATAGGATTCCAAGAAGCTCCCTAATTTTGACCATAAGGTACCATTATAGTTCTAAATGGTGTAGGATAGGGTATCAGATATCTGAGTCTCATAGACCCCGCTTCCCTACATAGGGGAGGGGGTTGGTGCCTGTAAGAAGTCATCCCTCTCATACCACTACCCACTTCCCCTCCTTCTGGGCCTGATCTCACTGTTGCAACAAAGAGTGTCTCTCCTCAACCTGTAGAGGGGTGAGGTCCTCATCCATGGAGATTGCTGGTGGCTGATCTCGAAGGACTAACCTACGTCGTAGAGCTGAAAGTCGTGCCTGAGCATCATGGAATCGTATGATCAGGGCTTGCTCTAGGTTGGGGTCTCTCCCCACCGACCATGCCCTCTCTATCCTGTGCTTAGCCACACCTAGAGTAGCAACCACGAAAGTAGTTGCATCTGCCACCATCGGTGTAGCCTCAGTGCATGGGATCCCGCATACTCCTATCTTGCGAGCCTTACTGGCTCTCTGCTATTGCTCCAAGAGGGTAGCCAAAATGGTTACCCTTGCGGGTTCCCGTTTGGTCACGTCAACCCATCTAGATGTCTCCTCAATAGCAAATTGCATGCTTGCAATATGTGCCTCGACAATCGGGGTACTCCCTAGGACTGTGTGTATGGGTGTGACCTCCTGCCAAAGCTATAAGATATCCTATCTGAGTCCCTGAATGAGACAAACCTACTCCCAAATGGCCCAAGCCTGCACCTATATGATGCGGCTCTACTCTTGGTTGAAGCAGACCTACTCCTATGTGAAGTGTGTCAGCTCCATCTCATGCTCACGGAAACTATGTACCTCCATGAGCAAGGTCTCCCAAGCCTCTGGTGTATTAGCCCACCCATGTCCTAGCTGAAACTATGATGGCTGAGACATGACATTGTGGGGATGAGTCTGGAAGCTAGGAGGTGACAGGGTGAATTGGGTGGCATACGAAGATGACAGTGGAATGGATGATGTAGTCCGAAAGGGATGTGGGAGCTGACTGAGAGGGAGAGGGGAGAGTGAAGCATAATGCGGAGCAATGTATGACACCTTCGAAGTAGGTGTCATAAGTGGTGTGAGAGCTATAACAGGAGAAGGGAAGGAAACAACCAGCACCACAGGCACAAGTATGTCACTGATATTGGCTGTAGCTATAGTTGGGGATGTGGAGGGTGTAGCTGAAACTAGTGCTAAAGTGGAAGTTGAAGTTGAAGTTGAAGTTGAAGTTGTATCATTTGGGCATCCACATCTAGCAACATTAGATGTGTTGTTTTACAATTATCTATTGTAGCCAACGTCTGTATCCAATTATTGATGTCACTTTGTGTATCCCCTTCTATGGGCTTGCCCTGTTCCTAGATTTATCGACATTGTTTTCTCTATTTTGGATAGTGATTCTATCAGTGGAGTACCGATGCTGCCATGGTCTTCCCAACAATATTTGGTATGCTGTGGCTCCCTTGGGAAGATCCAAGATAGCAAACTAGAGCATGAACCTTACTCCAGCAATTTTTGTTAACACATTGTCAACAATACCTAATGGCTTCATTTTTGTATGGTCAGCTAGACGGATGTTAAATGTGGCCTTCTGCGTTGGAGGTAGGCCCCATTCTTCATATAGCTCTCTTACCAGAATGTTTACTTCGACTCTGCCATCTACTATTGCTGTGGGTATTGACCAAAGGCTTTATGCTCCAGCAGGATGGTTACATTTTTTATGTCAACCCTAGCACCAAAATTTACTGAAATTACCTTTTTCTCTTCTTCAGGTGGGGGGGAGTATTGTGAAGATTTGATCCATCCTTTGAAACTCTCCCACATTGTAGGGCAATTTCTTAATAAGGTCCCAATTGGCATTGTGACAGGACAACTTATCAAGCTTGCTAGTGCGGTGCCATCTAATTGGGGATGTTTTGCATGTTGCTCTATTACCCATTGGAAGTTGTTGGGATCAATCACTGTGTCAATGCTGGGTGCTGATGGTGCTCTGAACTCTACTTTTGCCATCCTATCTACCTCAAATTTTTCTTGCTCTTATTGTACCCATTACTTCAAGGCGTGGTAATGTGCCTTTTTAGTTTCAGCATGGGGGTATGCTTCCTTAGCTCCTTGGGTGGCACTTTCCTTGGATGTGCTAGGCACTATGTTGTGGGATCGGCATGGCTTGTTTTGCTAGAGGACTCTTTGCTTTTTGAGAGGAAAGGAGTTTTTGCTGTTCTGCTTCTTTCCATTGTCTTGTAATGATTAAGACTAGTTGTGATGCCACACTTTGTGTTGCCACACTATGATTTTCCACACTTATCATCCACAGGGGTACATTAGGTTTTACTTCTATGGTTGGTTGAGGCTTTGTTCTTAGTGGGAATCCATGCAAGCATGCCCAACTCTTCATTCCCTACACATAGGTTGGAATGTAATGGGATTACCCTTGTGTGGGCATTTTGCTATGCGGTGGTTTTCTCCACAACCAAAACACTTGATGGGTGTTTGATATGTGGTGGATCTTACTTGATTAGCATACACCAGGATGAGTCCTTTAGCACAGGTTCGGCACTATCCATGTAGTACATAGGGTATTCTATTTCATACTCAGGTTGGAGTTGTTGCATCGAAACTATTGGAGCAAGATTGGGAGCCCATGGGTATTACAAAGGATTGGGATTCCTCATTAGTTGAGGTACTTGCATTCTCACTGGGAGTGGGTTGAGACGTGGCACTTGTGCATTAGGTGCCAGTGTCGGTTGTTTGTACATTGGGATTGGTGACTGTTGGTATTGTTGGGGCCGGGGTTATCCTACCCTCATATTGTAGAAATAGGTATTTACATCATGCCCTACAATATTGCAAATGGGACACCATAACCATGGGGGCTGAGCCACTTCTGGTGGGTTTAGTCTGTTCCTTAAGATTGGGCATTGATTGGCTGTATGGTTGGCCATACAGTGTGGGCACCAAAACATTTTCTCTTCTAGGTACTGTGGTGGCTAAGAGACATGCAGCTTTTGCTCAATGGCCTACATAATTTCATCTTTTACTCTTAGGGCCATGGCTTCTAGTCTGTTCTCGGTGGTGCGATACTTGTTGGAAGTGCTTCCCTTCTTCAAAGATTTCTTGTCACATTGACTTGATTTATAACCATCACTATTGCTGTCAGAATCTATCATGCCATCCTCAATGCCAATTACAGCTTCATGAGCGTCGCTAAAATGTGCATAGCTACTGCTGACTTTTTTCATGTCCTTGCAAATGGATTTTTTCAAGCCAAAGATTATCCATGCTATGAGGTACTTGTCGTCTGAATGGGGATCACACTTTGCTATTAACCTTTTCATTCTTCCTAAGTGTGTTGTGACCTTTTCTTTCTTTTTTTTTTGGGTAGAAAAAAGTTTTTGTTATATTAGAACATCATCATCATCATAAATATTTACATGTTCTTTGGTAAAGAACCACCAGCCCCTAAGGGGAGAGTTTCTTCATCAAAACATTTTTGAGAAATAGTCCTAGGGCCATCGGGAACAAGGCGGCTTTGGTTTCATTTGACTTATCGCCTCCAATACAACATGCTATGTCGAAGAGTTGAAGGAACCTAGTGGGATCCCCTCGTCCATTGTACCTTGATATTTCCAATTTACCAAAGTGTCATTTGCCATTGTTGTTGTGGTTGTGATTGCATTGTTCTCCAAGGGGATCTGCAGGATGCAGATTATCGTTACCTATTTCTTCTTCAACTGTTAGGTCCTCCATGTTGCTTATTGATGGTGAGAGGTTGAATTCTTGAAGAGCATCGAGGGCCGAAGAAAGCTTGCAAAAGTATGTAGGTGCTAGTCTTTCTCCAGATCTGAGGCGCATACACAATGCTTAAGTGTATCCTTTAAGTGAGTGCCTTTGACTTTGAAATTCACAATTGATTTCGACCTTCATAGCTTGATAATGGCAAAAAATATGCAATCAATGAGTCAAAATTAGTGCCTACATAACTGTGACCACTGAGATTGAAAATGATGGTAAAAAGACTTGAAAATTGTCGTTTGAGATTGTATGTTGCGTGAGTGGATCTTGGCGTCAGACTAGGTGCGATTTGGTCTTCAAACAGCCAAGATACGACGAGCTCCCAAAGGAATAAAAAATGTTAGGGGGGTTAGAGATGTGTTAGTGTAGTAGGGACACCTATGTTAAAAATGTGCCTAGTATTACTCCATGTGAGTGGGAAAATGTGCCGATGCAGATGGATTGTCAATCGGAGGTCACAGTGGAATCTTATGAGTGAAATAGTGTGAAAAAGGGGCCCACATTGGGGTCCAATTTGACGAGTGTTATGGATGCCTAAAATGGTGTGGGATTGGATGGAAAAAGTTTATGTAGCTCAATGGTTTCATGTGTGAATTTGTGGCTCACCAATTCGTGTCCAAAATAAGCAAGTTATAGACCCTCAAAGTTAGGGGAATTTAGTGGCCTTTTGGTCTTTAGGTCCAAGTGTGAATGGACCTAGACATTTGGCCTAACTAAGGTTGTGAGCTAACTGCTAGTTAGTTGGGACTCAGTTACTATAATTGGTCCTTAGCCTAACCTAGTTAATCTAACTATATTAGTTAGTGTGACTATAGTAGTTAGTCCAACTAACTATAGTTAGTTACTAAGATTCACGGTTATCTTCAATCTAACCTCAAGCTAGTCTAACCTATGGTCAACTAATCTAACCGATGGTCATCTAACCTAACCTAGGTTTCTCTAACCTAACTAAGGTTAATAAATTAGGGTTAGTTATTTTCCTTTTTTTGGGTTTTTTTTTTGGGGGGGGGGTTTTGGGCAGCAGTGGGCAACGGCGGAGGTTTAGGGGGGGGGGTTGGAGATGTAGGAGGTGGGCGGGAGGGCTGTGGGGCAGGAAGGGGGGGAGAGGAGGCCTTTAAGGCCTTGGTGGCTAAGGGCACTGAGTAGGTGCCACTGTCGGGCGTCGAACATCGCAGGCGGGCATCGGGCATTGTAGGCAGGCACCACTACCCTTGCAGGCAGACGCCGCTATGTGGCACATGGGCCAAGGCCCCAAGGGCCTCGTCCCCCCTTATAGGTAATGTTAGAGAGTGGGGGGTGAGGGGGTGGGGGGAAGGGGGGGCGAGGAGGGAGGAAAGAAAAAGGAGGGGGGGGAGGGGGTGGGGGGGGAGGAGGAGGAGGAGGGAAATAAGAATTAAAAAAAAGGGGGGGGAGAAGGAAGGGGGGTGGGGGGTGTTTTGGGTAGAAAGGGAAAAAAGGGGGGGTGGTGGTGGAGGTGGAGGGGGGGAGGAGATAGGGGGGTGGAGGTGGAGATGGGGCAGTGGGAAGGAGATGGGGGGTGGAGGAGGAAAAGGAGAGATGGGGTGTAGAAAGAGGTAGAGAGATGGTAGAGTGGAGGGTGATGGGGGTGTAGAGAGAGGTAGAGACATGGTGGACTGGAGGGTGATGGGGGTGTACAGAGAGTTAGAGAGATGGTGGAGGGGAAAAGGATGGTCACCTTGAGTGGGGGAGATGGGGGATGGACAGAAAAAGTGGAGGTGGTGGGGAGGAAGATGATGGGAGGTGGAAATGGAGATGGAAGGGGGGGTGATGGAAAAAGTGGTGGTGGAGGGGGGTTTGACAGAAAAAGTGGTGGTGGAAATGGTGGACAAAAGTTGGACGGAAAATAGAGATAGACGAAAAATATGGAGGCTTAATGGAATTTGGAGAAGGAAGTGGCTAGCAAAAGTGTAAGGAAAGAAGTGAGGGGGGTTGGTGTTGCTTTTATAGGATGTGGGAGATTAAGGGTTAATTTTGGGTGTTTAGTGTATCAATGTGATTTTGTAAGTCAACATGATTTTGCGCATGCAACATATGGGGAGGGAGGTCTAATGCCCCCTCCTTTAACCCCTTTAACCTTAAGGGAGGTCATTAGCCCTCCCCCCCCACCTGTTGCACGTGCAACAGTAGGTGGGGGGAGGGCTAATAACCCCCCTTTAACCCCTTTAACCTTAAGAAAGGATGGTATTAGCCCTCCCCCCCACCTGTTGCACATAGGTGGGGGGAGGGCTAATGCCCCCCCTTTAACCCCTTTAACCTTAAGAAGGGATGGTATTAGCCCTCCCCCCCACCTGTTGCACATGCAACAGGCTAGCCCAGGAGGGCATTAGCCCTCCCCCCACCTATTACATGTGCAATAGGCCAGCCCGTGGGGGGGAGGGCTAATGCCCCCCCTTTAACCCCCTTGAACACCGCATCGCCCGACCCCTTTGAACGACCTTGAATGATGCCGACAAAGAGCCGCGTTGCTGAGGGGAGACAGAGAGAGAGAGAGAGAGAGAGAGAGAGAGAGAGAGAGAGAGAGAGAGGGGGGGGGGAGGGTGGCGGCCAAGAGGAAGGGAGCGGGAGAGAGGAGGGAGGGCGGCGGTCAAGCAAAGGGGAGAGAGGGAGAGAGGAGGGAGGGCGGCAGCCGAGTGAAGGGAGAGAGGGAGAGGGAGAGAGGGAGAGGAGGGAGGGGCAGCCAAGCAGAAGGGAGGGGGACAGAGGGGGGAGAGAGGGAGGGAGGAGCGAGGGGCGACGTTCGAGCAAAAGGGAGGGGGAGAGAGGGAGAAAGGAGGGAGGGTGGCAGCCGAGCGGAGGGAGAGAGGGAGAAAGAGGGAGAAAGTAGGGAGGGATGGCCAAGCGGGAGAGAGGAAGAGAGGGACAGGAGGGAGGGGTGGCCGAGCGGAGGAGAGAGGGAGAGGGAGAGGGAGAGAGGGAGAGGAGTGGAGGAGGAGAGGAGGGATGAGGGGGAATACCTCAAGAGGAGAAGAGGAGTCCGATGGAGAGAGAAGGATTTGAAAAAAGGAGGGAGAATGAGAGAATGAGGAAGGTTGAGATTTTATGGGGAAGTGGGTTATAATTAGGGTTAGGGCAGCTTTTTTAGGCTTTTAAGCATAAGTATAAGTATAAGCCATTCTTTCATTCCGAGCTCATTCTTCATTTTTCTTGGTTCTCTCTTCATCTCAACTTACTGCACGAATCAATAAAATTTTTCAAATCATGCAATAGGTGAAGAGCTTTCCAACCTGTAATGTATTTATCTATAATATAATATATTAAAAATTATATTAAAATATATTATCTGTAATGTAATATAATAAAATATTAAAATTTATATAAAAATATATTAAAACATAGTATAGTCTATACCATTATATCAATATGATATATTTATAAGATATTATTTTTAAAAATTATTATTATTTATATAAAATAAAAATTGATTATAACTATTAATTAAATAAAAAATAATTAACATATATGTTAGAGATATATTAAGCTAACTGATTTAAAATTTATATTATTGATATAAAATAAGAATGATAGTCCAATATATTTTTATTTGAAAAATTTTAACATATTTAAAAATTAATTTGCGAATAAAACAATATTCTTTCAAACAATTGAAGAATACAAGTACATCATAAATTAATTGGTATGTACAGAGGCCTTAGATTTTCTTAGTTTAAGGCTTGTGCAGAGTTTCATACCCATAGGATATCATTTGAGTTGTTTGGAATGTGTACTTTTTTGTTTTGTACCGTGCATCATGCATGAGTGTTCAAAAACATTGCGCACTCAGTTTGCTTTTAGATTATGTGTCCATCTCCAATGGATATAATGATACTTTGCATAAGATTTACACTATGTTAGTGTAGGACTGAGTCTGTAAATTATCATACCTAAATGGTATAATTTAGTATATGGTTTAAAATGCATCTTTCTCATTTCTTAGCATGCATGTGACATGCAAGAGTGTCGAGAATGTGCTTCTTAGCCTATGTACTTGTTTTCGACATTGGGTATAATACTTTGTACAAAGGTTAAACTTAAGGCTTGTGCAAAGTATCAAACCATTCTTTGGCATGATTTGGAATGTAGATTTTACTTATTTTTAACTCTATGAAATTATCCTTAACCCTGCACCTTACATCCTAAATTCTAAACCTAAACCCTTGAACCTAGACCCTTAATCATTCAACCCATATTCTACATTCTAAACTCTTTACCTATTAAGATGCTGGGGATTTCCATTTTCCGAGCAAAAACCCCCGAGCGATGAGCGGACAAAAGCTGGGAGGGGTCAAAATATATAGGCTCAAGTCATTTTTGGGAAGCAAAAAATTCCAAATTATTTTAAGGAATATGTAAGTAAATATGAAATATTGATAAATAGATATAGATATAAATATTGATAAATAGATATAGATATAAATATACCTTTATATAATATACATATATAATGTCCAAGTGGTGACTTATTTTATGACTTTCAAAAATCCTTTCTTTTCCTTTCACCATTGGTTGGATCATGAAACTTTGAGCAAATATCCTCTTTACAGTTCCTTAGGATAACCTAAGAAAATATATAATGCCTTTTTAATAGACCCTCTAAGTGTATTTTGCCAAAGGAATATGGTTTGAAGAGCTTGCCCATTGAGGACAAGACACTATAAACCCAAATTGAAACCCATGGTTAATGGGACATCTATATGTAATCAAGGATATCAATGGACTATTGCATGGTACATATTGGACCATCTAGGTAGAGGTAAAAGACAAAGTGGTTCATAAAATTCATGTAAATGCCTACAAGCTTAAAGGAAAAAGAAGCACTAGAAATGTAACTACAACATTAAAGAAAGTCCTTAATGATCATGCATTACCACAACCTCATCTTCCACAAACAATGCTGGATGGAAGTGTGGAATGCCAACATCATCTTCCTTTGGGAATAACAAAGAAGGCTATGCTAGAATCAATCAATAGGAATTTACAAGATAGAGAAGAGAGCATGATTTCAACGGCAACCTTTTTTAAAATTTGGCGTGGACAGTTTTTCCATATGAAGACACCATCAAAGAAAAGGATGTCAAAATGCAAGACATGTGATGAATTGAAAAATGCCATTGAACATAGTAAATGTGAGCACAAGCGAGGAAAATATATAAGCTGGCGAACAATCCATTTAACTCATGTGCAAGATGCTAGATTGTTGTATGCCTCTTGAAGAGAGGAAGCTATTGTGCATGTCAAAAAGTCCATGTGCATTACCATTGATGGCATGGATCAGAATACAACAACATTACCAAGGTATAGACATACCCCACCACCATTGGAGGGTAAACGTGGACTAAAAACACATTTATGTGGAGTATTAGTGCATGGATTTCGACTCTTTGGCAATGTATGGATTGATTGCTTGCATAAACACGATAGTAACCAAGTTGCAACATCCATCATGAAAGCAATACGAAAGGTCAGAGATGCACATAGATGTTTACCTTGCACCTTGCATATACAGGCTGATAACTGCTAGAGAGAAAATAAGAATAGATATATATTTGGATTATGCTCTATGCTAGTTGGTTTGAAAATATTTAAAGAAGTGGAAGTTGTTTTTCTTCTTGTTGGTCATACACATGAAGACATAGATCAAATATTAGTGTTATCTCTGGGGAGTTAAAGTCAAGGGATATTCTGACATTGGAGGATATGATGTCTCAAATTGGAAAAAAAATTGGAGGCTCTCGAAAGGAGGAATCAAAAGTGGCTATCTTGGAGAGAATGGTAGATAGGAGGGCATTCATAGAGCCACATTTACAAGGGGGAGATGAAGCATTATTAGGGCACACAAATCCACACTATTTCCAATTTAGCATGCATAACGATATTCCAGTGATGCAATGGAAGCACTACTCATTAGATGGGGATCATTTATGGAGCAAGCCATATGCTTTATTATAGAGAATAACTCCATTGGAGAAACTAGATTTGTTCTTGCAAAGAACAAAGCACTTCATGTAGATGAAACAAAAGGCTTGGATGCCTTTATTAAACATCTTCAAAGTATGATGTAAAAATATCTTGAGCAGGCAATAAAGAATGGGAAGATAATCAAGTCAGTTTAGGCACTTGTTAAATCTTTACAAAAACAAGAAAATTTAATGAGCATTGAATACTCTGAATCTTTTTGGCCAGAAGAAGCTATGTCACCAAGATCCACATTGGATACAAATACGGCAATAGATGAGGAAGAAGCTGAGCAATGCCTTTTACCTCAAAAATATTGTGGTAGGAAGGGAGATAAACCCTTACCAGAGTTTGTACCATCCGATGAGATTGAAGATGGTATGTTTGTTGTAGTTTGGGCATCTGATGCAGATTCAGAGTTGGATGAACAAGGTGGCCTGATTTGGGTGGCAAAGGTTGCTCATATAGCAAGGGATCAGAAGGAAATGCCTACAACATTCATAGCTTTATGGTATGAACCAAAGCCTTTGAAAAGTCTCCCCAAAAAATACACAGTAAAACAATTGTATGAGGGTTGCTTGCAAAAGAAACGTGAATGGATTCCAAATAAAGAGGGTTTGATAGAGGTGGAAGTGAGTTGCATTATTCATTGCTAGAAATCAAGGACTCGAAGTTACAAAAATAAGCATGGCTATGATGTTGATAAATGTATCACAAAGATGACTCTAAATGAGATTCAAAAGGATAGGATAATATATTGTATGCCTTGTTCTTGGAAAATAATATATCTATACAAATGGTATTCAATCAAATGGTGTATCTATACCCCCCCTACATATTGAATTTGACAAACTCTTTTCCATACAATCAAATGGTGTATCTATACACCCCCTATATATTTAATTGAACCATTGACATTTTCCATTTATTGCATATTGAGTGGAGGTGCATAACATTTTAAGCTTTATTAGACCATATTTGTGACAGCGGGTGATCCATTTTTTTGTAAATTTACCCATGATGTATCGAGTAGAGGTCACAACTTATAACCTTGGGGATTTTTTAGGTCTATCATGTGGAACTTACACATCTAGTGTTCCCAAAATACCCAATTTATGAGTCTACTAAGTGATATTGGAGCATAGGTGACCAGTTCAGAAAAAAAGTCCAAACGAAGAGAGAAAGTCCAAAATTTTTGAATATAGTGTTGACCCATTTTCTTTTCTAGTTTGTTTTTCCATCATGCCTAGGGCTTCTTTTGACCATTTGCCAACCACCTCTATTGGCTCTTGTAGTGTATTGGCATTTTGTTGCTCCTTCTGACATGGATGGTTTGCTAGTACATGTCCCTACTCCTAGCATTCAAAACAAGCATGTTCTCCAAGCCTTGTCAAGAAAGACAAGAAACAAGACTTGCATGAGCACAAAAATTTGATATCTTTATTTGTATTGATATAACTTTTATGTATGTTTGATAAGAGTGTGAACATCAAGCAATAGCCTAGTGCTTTTATTCTTATAAAGATATTGTAGGGGGTTGAGAGGTTGAGTGGAATGGATCATTGCTCTATTTAATTGGTGTGCTAGGCCATAACTGTTATATTTAATTGGTGTAATAAGCCATAAATTCATGCAAAACTAGTCGAGTAATGGTGAGCATAGATAAGGCTTCCCACCGATCAACTATATCCAATAACATTTCATCTTTAAAGTACTACAATCTAAGAATTCAATGCTACACTCCATGGGGGAAAAAATTACTTGCATATTCTTTGTCTTCTTGCTTTATGCTCATCAATTCAACCTTCATTATTGAGTTTAAATGTTCAAACATTTGCTTAAAGTACTCATATTCTATATTAAGGGTAGATATTGTAGCTTCCATGTCCCTTACTCCTATGCTTTTCTATCCATGATGGCATTAAGGTAGGATTATGGTTCTCACCCATGGCTATGTTATATAGCTTTTACATTTGCTATTGAACATTATAAAACCAAGACTTTTACCATGAAAGAAAATAGTTTTCTAGAACTCATTTGTGAGGATCTTTTTGTTCTTGTGGGTCTTCTATATTGTAATGATGAGATATTTGCTTCATTGTTGTCTTATTATTGTTTTGAACACTACTTGCAACTTCTTGCACTATGTTTTTGTGCCTCTTTTTGTTAAGACAATTCCACATGTTGTTGTAAATGGTACATGTGAGTCTTTAATATACCAAATCATTATGTGCCAATATGAGTTAACAACAGTTTGAGACTCTACATCTGCTAAATATCCCAAAAATTTTTAAATTGTTAACCCTTTAATTTAATTTTTTGAGTCCTCAATAAACTTTTATTAATGCTTGAGAAACCAAACATACAAATAACAAGAGGCATTGATCCTGGGAAAAGTGTGAAAATTAGGCTATTTTAAAAGAATGTGTTGAGTCCTCTTTTCATTATCATGAATTCTAGGGACTTTGTAATGGTTTTCTCAGCTTTATCACTATCTTAAGATGTGTAATAGTGTGTCCATTGCCTTAAATTTTCTTCCACCACAAATTTTTAGTACCACTGCAAAATGTGAGTGTCTTGATTTATAGTAATAGATTTAAGTCTTTTCAAACTTGTCCCTATTTGACATTAGCATAAACTCAAATACCATTGTCGATTATTGATAAGTCATATTTGGATCATCCTGATGATGCAGGTTACTCTCTCTCGATTTTTAAATAAATACTAATGAAAACTTCAACAAAATCTAGTGTGGTAGCCCTTGTACCATATTCTATTTTTAGAAAATTAGTTATAGTTTGCATTGTGAAGATAGTGGGAGAGAAGGAAGGAGTCTCACTTGCGACTTTCTCACATACACAATGGGGGAATACACACAAAGGTGGAGGCTGAAAATAGTTTTCCTCTTCTTAGTTGTGAAAGCCAAAAGAACTCTCGTACAAACGAATAAAAGAAACCTATATGTGGGTCTCAAACCAAACTCAGGTAACTAAGGTGGCATACTAACTGAGCCACGAACTAGAGTACATAAGGATAGCTGTCATCCAGCTATTATTCATGGGTGGTGTACCAACCGCATCTGTAGCTAACAAATCGATGACATAAATGCACAACGGTCACCCTGGCATATCACGAGTGGAGCTCGATATTTCAACACTTTCCCTCGAGCTCAATCCCAATTCCTGCACACCAAGCAGGTCTCTGAACTTGCGCAGCTTCTGCGCACCCAATGCCTTCGTGAATTTGTCAGCTACTTGATCCTCTGTGCTGACATAAACTAGATCAATAAGACCTAGTAAAACCTTCTCCTGCACATAGTGATAATGCACCTCAATGTGCTTTGTTCTAGCATGATAGACTGGGTTATTTGCCAAGTGTATATTGCTCATGTTGTCACAATAAATGACAACTGGCCAATCTGTAGACTGATGCATATCATAAAGTAGCTTATGCAACCAAGCTACCTCACATGCAGCCATTGCTGAACCCCTGTACTCAGCCTCTGTGCTCGACAAGGTAGCTGTAGGCTATTTCTTGCTGCTCCAAGTGACTGTAGCACTCCCAAAAGAGAACACATATTCACTGGTAGATCGTCTATCAGAAATACTACCAGCCCAATCAGCATCAATGTATCCATGTGACTGTATCTGAACCACTGTTAGAGGACACTGCAGGTCCACTAATATTTTGTGATTGTTGCTGTGAATTCTGTGCAACATTAGCATTTTGTGCATCTACATCATCAATCACATATACTCGTTTATACCAGCTGCTCATCTCATCAAAAACAACATTTTTGCTCACTGTAAACTTACGAGTAGAAGGGTTATAGCATCAATACCATTTCTGCTGTAGAGAATAACCAATAAAGATGCACTTCTCAGCTTTTGGATCCAACTTCGACCTCAACTCATCTGGCACATGAACATAGGCAATGCAACCAAAAATTTTCAAATGAGAAATATCTGGTTTCCTACCAGTATACATCTCCTCTGGTGTCATGCCATGTATTGCTGTAGTGGGAGTCATGTTCATTATGTAAACTGCTATAGCAACTGCTTCAGCCCAATAATAATCTGGTAGGTCTTTTTCATTTAGCATGGCCCGAGATACCTCTCCAATATGCCTGTTTTTCCTTTCTGCAAGTCCATTTTGCTGTGGGGTATGACTGCATGAATATTGCTGCTTTATGCCATGCTCCTGCAAGAACCTTGCAAACTCATTTGAGAGGTACTCTCCCCCTCCATCTGACCTTAGGCATTTTATTTGCAGGCCTGTTTCTTTTTCAACCATAGCTTTAAAAGCTTTGAAATTCCCAAACATTTCACTTTTCTTTTTCATAAAGTACACCCAAACTTTTCTACTATAGTCATCAATAAAAGTGACAAAATAATGACAGCCTCCAATAGATGCAGCTTTAGTAGTCCACACATCAGAGTGGATTAATTCCAATGGCTTCTTACTCTCTTGAACATGTCTAGGAAATGGTTTCCTTGCCTGTTTTCCAAATTGATAGGCTTCACATACCTTATGCATTTCTGCAACCTTGAATTTAGGCAATCCTGCAATAATATTTTGGGCCTGCATTGATTTAAGTCACTGTACATTAACATGACCAATGCAGTTATGCCAGATATCAATATTTGCAACTACACCGGTCCAACGTGCAAACATTGTTGCACTCAATTCACGCATGTCCACATCCAATGTAAACATCCTGCCCTTCTTCTTTCCTTTTGCTATCAAGCGACCGTTATTTTTCATATCCTCAACAAAGCATCCATGAGGATTAAATCTGACCTACAAGCCCTGCTCAACTATTTGACCACAGAAACTAGGTTCTTGGTGATATTCAGGACATGAAATACATCAGATACGTATTTCTTTTTCCCATCCTACATAGACAAAGGAATTTTACCAATTTGCACAATAGGATGTACAGTATCATCACCAGATCCTAGTCTTTCCATTTTCCTTACATCCTACATCCATTCTGCATGACCTGTCATGTGGTTTGATGCACCTGAGTCAACATACCATACATCATTGCTTTCTTTTGCACTTGTCACAGAATTGGTCATGTGTTGCACCATAAAAAGATGCTCATTTCTGTCATCACCCTATCTACTAGGAGATGCATAATTCCCTTGCTGCAATTTTCCATTTATGATGTCATTCTACTTTTTATAGTAGTCTTTAGCCATATGACCCATTTTACCACAGTAGTAGCATTCTACATTGATGTTTGCATTTTGGCCTCTCTGCCATCCACCACGACCTCTTTGGCTCCCCTTGCCTCTAGAGTTACCACGTCCTCCTCATAGGACTGGTTTTCTTGAGTTTGCTGCATATTCTGATTTCTACCACGGCCTCCAAATCGACCTACTCTACCTCTGCCTCTACCTCTTCTAGCATTTGAGTAGAAGACAGTTTCTTTTGAAGTTCCTCCTGAAGCAGATGCACCACCATTTCTCTACTCTTCAAAAATTAGAAGAGCAAACAACTCCTCAAAGTCAGGAAATTTTTCACGGACGGCAATGGATGTCTGGAACTGTGCATAATCCTTTCCTAGACCATTCAAGGTCACAGAAACTAAATCATTATCTTCCACTGGCGACCCAATGGAAGCAAGTACATTTGCAATTTTCTTCACCTTCATGTGGTAGTCATTGATGCTCATATTTTCTCTCTATACATTGTGCAACTCCTGCTTGAGCTATATTTTCCTGGCTTGCATATTTGTGCTATACATTTTTGCCAAAGTATCCCATGCCTCCTTTGGTGTACTTGCATCCTAAATATGCACAATCATAGAATCTGAAATACTGATAGACAGCCAGTACATAACTTTTCTGGCTCTCTCATGCCATCCTTTAAATGCCTGCATTTCCTGTTGATTGGGAACATTAGGAAGTTCTTCTTCATTTCCTGTAATGAACTCCCAATAGCCTTTTCCCATAAGGAAATTCGTCATTCTAAACTTCCATGCTTGGAAGTTGTTCTTGTCAAGCTTTTCAGTGAGAATGTGTGAAACAGAATCAAACGCCATTATAAAAAACACTGCAAAATATTTTGTCACTACAAAAAACACAGCTTTTGCCTCACAAGGGCAAATCTGCAAAACTGACAAAAGTGGTATTTGACCACACAGTCACTTCCTAGTGACGATTTTGCATGAACAGGCAATAAGGATGATTCTGTAACTCCCAATATCTCTGTGCACATGCATATGATGCAATTTCTATGGCAACTTTTCAACGACTTGCAGAGTAGTGGTCACACAGCAAAAACAGGACCTTTTTCTCAGTGTTGTAGAGAACTTCCGCCTCCAAAATGGGCCCTGAAATGGCCTCGAATCAAAAAAATAAAGTTACACCGCGAAGGGCGTCTTAATCTGAGACAATGCACTCTCGCACTTTTCGACTGTGCTACCTGTAGAGATTGGCTCCCAAAGTCGAAAAAGGAAAGCAACACTAGTCCTCTTACCAGGACACCGTGAACTTGGTTTGCTTTCTTGAGCTCCTTACCATGAACCAAGCTCTGATACCATGTGAAGATAGTGGGAGAGAAGGAAGGAGTCTCACTTGCAGCTTTCTCACATACACAATGGGGGAATACACACAAAGGTGGAGGCTGAAAATAGTTTTCCTCTTCTTAATTGTGAAAGCCAAAAGAAATCTAGTACAAAGGAATAGAAGAACCCTATATGTGGGTCTCAAACCAAACTCAGCTAACTAAGGTGGCATACTAACTGAGCCACGAACTAGAGTACATAAGGATAGCTATCATCTAGCTATTATTCATGGGCGGTGTACCAACCGCATCTGCAGCTAACAAATTGGTGACATAAATACACAACGGTCACCCTGGCATATCACGAGTGGAGCTCGATATCTCAACATGCATGGCCAAACCTCTTATGGCATGAATTACATAAGAAAAGAGTTGGTGTTTGTTAATTTATGAGCCTTGTAATTAGTAATGAATGATTTGGCATGGAAAGTATAAATTTGGAATGTCTTACAATGACACATTTTTCTACATCTTTCTTTGAATTCTTGAACCACGTACGATACACCCTTCACCATTGAAGTGAATATCCATGGCTCTCCACTATGAATCTAATAGATGAAGGTTATGTGTGATTTATGTCACACATAGAGCATAGAGCATAGAGTATCTTACAGTCTTATGGGGTGGAGGTCAAATATTGTGTGGAGGTTCATTCCCTACAAGACCATAAAGACACATGTTGCATTGAACCTAGACGTTTGTGCACTTTTTATCACATATGAGCTTGACTTTATAAAAAACTACATGAATCAAAATGTCATGTTGAGCTTTTGTGGACACATGGGTGTCACCTCACATTTATGCTAGCACAAAGTCCTAGATAAAAGATTATGTTTGGATGTTGTGAGTTGGTTCTTTAATCAAGCTACAAAGTTGAGCTATATGTCATTTAGATAGTTTATGAGATTTCCATGTGCACATGGGTGTTAGCTTCACATTCAAGCTAGATTGATAGATAATTTAAGACAATCCATGCTAGGTTGAATAGCAATATTAGGACTATCACTATGAACAGAAGTGGGAAGGATATGTTAGCATTAAACTCCTCATCCAATGGCTATCATTAGTATTACTATCAAAGGAAGAGGGGTAAGAAATTTCCAATGTTATTAGGGGTGCATCCACTCTAGAAAGAGGCAAAATTGAAAATTTTCACATTTGTAAATGTGCCATATTGAGCTTGCTATCAAATGCGATTGTTAAGAAAGAATCTATTCTCTAAGGCTATCAATGTTGTTGTCTCTCTGGAAGTTGTTGCACAAAGATCTTAATTCAAACCCTTAAAAATGAATAAATTTCTAGATCATTTTTCCAAAACAAGCATTAAATATGGTTTAAGCATTGTTGACAATGATGTTTGATCAAGCTTCAAGTATTTGAAAACAACTTTGATAGTCATTCAAAAATAAATTTAGTTTCTTTGAGTGTTGACCAAAGAGGATCTCAATTATGCGGTGATAAATATTCGATATAATAAACTGATGTATAAGACTATAACATTCTTTTATATGGTTGAAGTATTGTTGAAAAGAATGTCTGATCAAGATTCAAGTATTTGAAAATGATCTTGATAGGTCATACTAAAATGACTTTAGCTTCTTTTATATTTGATCAAAGAGGATCAAAATTTTGTGGTGATAAACTATTTCCTATAATAACGTTTGATTTATAAGTCTATAACATTCTCAAAGGAATAAAATTAGATGCTTGGATAAAGGTAATTCAATCAAAGACAGATATTCTTTAGTTATGGTTCCTTCAACTTTATTATATTTAGTTAATCTGAAAATGAGATCTATTTGACTCATTTATGACATGTATTTGATCCAATTTGATCTTGAGAAAGATTAGCTAGATGATTTCCTTAATGTTAATCGACGTGACCCTGGTTCACGATGTGGATTGATAATATGGCTTAGTGACATTCCTATTTAAATTGTAGATGTTGTGGCATACCCTATGAAGATGTGGTTAATTGATGATGTGTCATACATTATGAAGATATGGAAAATGATGATATGACATGTGTCCATGTAGACTGATAACATAGAAATGTATTGTACCCCTATTGTACCCATTGACTCGGTTAGTAGCATGTAGCATTCTACCAGATATAGCATGTTAATTTTGAAGTGTAATGCTTTTTATCAGGCTGATCACTCATATTTGTTTAGGAGTTTGACTCCATTAACTTCACATGACATGGTACTTGACATTAACTTGAGTTAGCATTGATTATAATGGCATTAACTTGACATTAGATGGTGCTTGACCTTTCATGTTGATTGATATTCAAAAAGGACATGTGTGGTATGATATTCATTATCTTGGCTTTGGTTTCACAACTAGGCCTAGGAGTATAGTCAAATGAATCAAGCTCTCAAGGGAGTTCTTTTAAAGATGAGCCATCCTACATGAAATATATGTACATGTATATTTCAATGTAGTCAAGTGCAAGATTGCAAAAAATCATAATTATGATCCATTATGACTTGTAGTGATCCATAGGACCCATAAGGATATATAAAAACCCATTCATACAAGTAGGCACCTATAAGGATCTCTATGTAGTATAAGGACTTGAAGGAATACGTGAATTCTCTTAGGGACTCATCAAGATTTGTATTACAAAAAGTAAGAAACTTACGGTGGTCACTTTGCAAAAGCTCATATAGCATGCTAGAGCAACCATGTATCTAGATTACCTTTCTCTTTAAAAGTTTACATTATTTTACATAAATGTTCAACCTTACATACATACATATGTTTGGAAGTTGAATTTATGTGTATTCACAAAAATTAGGACACGTGCATTGTAAAATCATCATCTATGGAGATGGCGTGTAAGATCCCCAAATAAAATTCCAAAAGTTGAGCTAGATCATATTTTGTAAATTTGAATGGAATGTAAGATCTCCTCTATTTGGAATGGCATTTAAGATATCCTTTAATGAATTAAGGTGCTATGTTACATGTATATAAAGTGACGCTCCAATCCCTGATAGGGGCTTGCAAAGGCTCATTGCAACATGTAAGGACATGTAACAATGGATGTATAAGACAATGTAGTGAGAAGTCTCTAAATCATCCACAAGCATGCAATATGTTGCTCTATTTTCGTTTGGGTTTCACGGAGTATTCAACTTCTCATTGCAAATAACTGTGCTCATGCTCACATTTATGATTACTTTATTTATGGTCTTCGTAGAAACTATTTAAAATATGTGGATATGGTTGAACACCTATTGAACATGGAGAGAATAAATAACTTTCAAGTGCTAGTGATTTATGACTAACTTAATGCCCTTCTCGGTTAAAATATGTTGTCACACATGTTCATCTCCTCTAAGAATACATTGGCTTTATAGATGAAATCATAATTGAGAGGTAGATATAATGTAATTGCAGCATGCTAAGCTAATCATGATAGTTATGGTTATATATGTGTCCTTTGTCTATGAATGAATCTTTAAATGAAAGACAATATCCTATATCATTTAAGGTGCCTTTAATATCCTATTAAAAATTTGCCTATCCTCTAGTGATATGGATGGCTTATTGATAGAAAATTTATGTAGAAAATACAATGTTTATTAAATCATCATTGTATAGATTTAGAATCAAAATTGTCACCATGGATTGGATGCCAAATGGCCCCTATTTTGTTAGGGCTGTAACAAGACCATCCCATATATATTGAAAAAATAAAATCCAACCTACATGAAGAGAAGAATGTATGGACCACAAGAATAAGAATAAGTACTTGACAATAATAAGAACCAATGATAATCAATTCGATACTTCATTTGCATAGATCACCGAGTAATGGGAAATTTTGGGCCCCTACAAGCACTGTTTTTAGGTCGATCTCAAAGGTGTGAGCCCCTATTGTGAACAAGCAAAAACAATGTTTTGTATCACATATGGTAAGAGACCATGTGTGTCAAATCCACATTTTAACCTCAATTTTCATTATCATCATCTTACGTACATATTATTATCAATAAAGAATGTGTGCATGCATGACATCTCTCATGTGCATACATATAAAGGAAAAATCAAAGTGCATAGCTTGAATTATGTGTGTAAATAGCGTGCAAGTGTCAACTCTAATTCATGTGTCAAGTCTAACTCATGTGCAATACCTCCTCTTGTTTTTCTTGTAGTAAGAGCTCAACTTTATGTGATAACTTATCGAGTACTAATCTTCAAGGACATGATGACCACCATGTAGAGTTGTGAAATCTCACTTATCCATGGTTTTTGTGGTGAATTGGGACTTCTTCAATGACACATTGTTGCACAATTGAAAATAAAAAAATATAAGAAGAAAAGGTGAGAAATCATTGATGCGCATTAAATAACATTGCCTAACTTGGCATTTGCAAATGAAAAGGTAAAATAAGAGAAAATCACCAATGAATTTGCATAATTCAAAATGCAATAGTCATTCTACCCAGGGTAAATGTCATGCAAGAATTACTAATTGAGTTTCATAATCGGGCCACACCATTTTGGCATAAACTTGATGTGATAGAATGGCCTGGAAGAACCATGATTCCAAATACATGGTTTAATAGTAAGGGGGTATGCATGTTTAAGATTCGACAATCGCACACATGAAATGTTAATGGATTCTTCAAGGACAACTTTGAAGACAAAAATTTGCAATGTGAAAAGAGAAAGTGACATTATTTAGCTAAATTAGCATTATGAGCCATGTAACCATTTTTTGAGTTAGCTCAAAATGACACAGAAGTGTCATGGAGAAATGATATTGGCAAAGGTATTCATATGATGTATATTTCTTTTCGTTCAAGATCATACTTGTTTTGGAAAAATAAATCGAAATACTAGGGGAGCTTATTAATAACCTAGTCACACTTGTGACTTTATACATGTTATGGTCATGAGATGACTATGTCTCCACAAGCAAGGTGGACATAAAGAGGCTATGGCCAATACTATATGAGAGTGTATGGTTCTATATAGTAATAGACATGGAGATTAGTGATTGCCGCTCGATGTGTAGAAGTAAACATGGTACTATATAGTAGTAGACATGGAGATTAGTGATTGCCACTTGATGTGTTTACTAATAAAGGCGAGAAAGCAAGAGAAGGGAGCAAATCATGAGCAAATAATGCCACCACTGAGTGTAGTTGAATGTATGTAACCCTAATATGTTCCCCTAGAGAAATTTTTGGGGGAAAATATAGATATATCTATCTAGAATGTTTACAACAATGTTTAAGTAGAAGAGAAAGTTTGATTCACAATGATAAGAAAGTCTACAATATACAAACAAAGGATCATATAGGGGGATATTATTATCTCTTAAATGCATATCCTATGTAGGGTTTTAGATAGTGATGACCCCTAAGGATATCATCCAATCATCTCATGGTCTAGTAAGGGCTAGTATCTAGTCAACTAAAGGCAAGGGACTACCTTACTGGGGTAGGAGATGCACTAGACTATTGTGATAGGGTGTAGTGTTATTTTGATAGAGGAAAAGGAGTGAGCTGCAGGAGAATATGCATATAGTCAAACTGAAGTCCACATTGTTTATGGAGCTATGTTAACTATCTAGGTCAAGGGTGCTTGGATCCCTTCATGACTTACTTGATAAGTAGCATGTTTGTCAAAGAAGGGGCAAGTGTCTCGATACAAGGTGCGATAACAAGTGCCTCCCAAGGCTAGGCCTACTAGTTACAAGGTGCGGAGAGAAGTAGCAACAATCGTTGTGACTCATTTGATCCAAGGCTAGTAAACGTTTCCTCTTTAAAGCATCATTGAGAGCCTTATCTATATCCATAATTCTCTCATAACTTTACAATCAATCTTGTGTGAGAATCGTCTTATGGATTTTAGAAGACATGATGGTCGTGTTTCCTTTGAAATGAACTTGAGGGCTTGAAAAGCATGTAACACCATTTGATAAAGTATGTTTTTGTTTTGATAAAGTACGATTTTGAAGTTTACAGCTTTGGACAGTCATGAAAACGTCTTCGAACGCTGAGAGCATGAACACACTAAAACATCATGAGAACAGTGCGTAATAAAATGTTCACAAGGAAAAGAACAAGGCGGACAAAACGATTGCCAGCTCCAAACAGTATCAAGAAAACAAATCGAGCAAAGCTGAGCTTCTCTTTTCATATTACTGTACTGTTTCGATGAAGCTCCTACTTCGGACAACGTTGCAGCTATACTGAGCAGCTGAAGCCGACGAGCGTGTCAAGTACAGCGAGCTCCATCAGCCGAGTTCTTACGAACCGTCTCGTGAGCAGCGAGTAATGCTCGAGCAGCCGCGGTGGTAGGGATTCGCGGGTCCAGTGTGGGCTTGGCAATTGGGGAGGTAGTAGGACCTCCCGGACATGGGAGGACAGAGGGTGCGGTCCATAGCCAAGGAACCGTAGCTAATGAAGGCATTACTGTAATCGAGAAGAAATCTACTGGAGTAACGGCGTGGGACAGAATTGTGGGAGGAAGGGATGAATGATTCTGTGGGCGAAAGGAGGCTGATGAGGAAGAGGGTAGAGATGAGGAAGAAGCAACAATAAGAGGGGGAGGAACTTTGAATAGTCATAGCTTTAGCTTCAAAAAAGACAGTGTGAAATTATATAGAACAAGAGAAGTGATTGAGAACCATGGCTGTCCTATTTTGAGTAGCAAATGTTGATTAGCTGTGTTGTCCTTTGGTTCCATTCATTAACCGAATTCGGTCTTCATATGCCTTTCCTCCTTGCCTTCTCATCCAATTTGGCCTTTTGGCCCTCTCGCTCACTATCGGGAGTTGGTTGGTCTTCTGGTCCAAGTTATTTGCTTCTATTGGGTCACACAAACTTTTCATTAGTGCTTTACAGAACTTTAGCCCTTTTACCTTAGTCTTCTTGCCATCTATCTACTCTTCCTTCCATTAAAAGCTTCATTGAAAGCACATCCATAGTGGTTTTGCCACCTTGTTTTCAAGTAATTAAAAAAAAGGGGTACACTCTTTACTCGTACACTCATCACAAACTTGAGAGAGACTTGAAATTGGCATCTTAGTATGGTACTAGTTTTAGTGTAGAGGGATTTGTTTAGGTTCGATCATGTAGTATGGAGGAGTCTTTTGTATTAGTTTAAGGATTACGCCCTTTGGATTTTTAAATACAAGCCTTTAAAAATTTTCCTTTTTTATGCTTGGGTATTACCCTATTTCTATTTTTGAATATTTTTTCAAATTTTTAGTTTTTAAAAGGCTATCGCTTGAGTCTAAAGATGCCAATCGTGGTGAGGTTAGGTAATTAGCATCATGGGATTAAAAAGTTAATTCTTATCCTTAATCTTTATTTATTTAGGACTCATTTTTAGCAATTCTAATTATATACATGTTATTTATGTTCCAAAAGACAAATGTTTGTATGAATAGGATTAAACTTGTATGATACACACTATTATCTATCCTTGTAGGTGGCTTCCATCTAGTATGTGCTATTGGAGAAGCCTTTGGAAAGCATTTCCTATAAATGAGCTCAAACCAACAAGCACACAAAGATCACTATCACAAATTGGGCTCAACATGATGGGTTTTTAAATGAGTGTCTTTAAATGATGCACTTTTAAATTGAGTCGCTATCAAAGTTGTTTGTTTTTGGTGTTGCAAAATGACATTGATAACGGCTTATGACACTTGCAACATTATAGGTTAAGTGACTCATTGTGTGCATCTCTTATAACATGTTCTTCAAATTTTCCTCTACTTAAACTAATAGCCATCTTGCCCTTCCTTTTTTTCTTGCCTTCTTGCCCTTTGAATTTTCTCTTGTCTTTGCCTCTAGCTAATGTTGAGGCAACTTGAAAGCTCTAATTTCTTTTCCATAGATTAGCTAGTGAGCACCATTCATTCACTTGTCCTTCATTCACTATGTCCTTCTCATATGAGTGCTCCATTCACGATGTCCTTCTCATACTAGTGCTCCATCAAGAGGTCTAAAGAGGTCTTGACGATAATGAGGGAACGAATGAGTCTCCAAAATCCATGGAGACACCTATCTTTGAGCCTCCTACCCAAAAATGGACTATGATATGTGATCAATAATCTCTAGCTCATGATAGTGGCCCCTCATTAGAGATGGAGTCTACTAAGAAAGTGTTGGAGGGTATGATGTGTCCTCAAATTGCATAAGATCCACCTCTCCCATGTCCTACTTCCTCCTTGCATCCTTCCTTAGATCCTATCTCTAGGATGAGGACAAAGGTGGAGGCACATATTTTGACTAATATCACAATTAGAGGCATTATTATTAATGAAGCCTCACAAAAGTGCTTTCATAAATAGATGTGACAATGGCTGGAGGTTTACATGCCTCAAACCCGTATTGATTGGAGGTAAGTATACGTATTTTTAAATGTTTCATTTGGATTTGAAATATAACATGATGATTACCACTTTACTAGTTTGATTCAAACATTTTGTAGCAAGCAATTTGATGATAAGAAGAAATTTCTCATTGCCCAATTAGAAAAGGAGTTTGGAGTAGGCTAGGGCCATATCATGTTGCCCTTGGACTGTAGCTCCTAAAGCATAGGCATGGCAATGTAGGTACATTTAATTACATTGAATTCAATTTGTTGCATTTTGTATATTTTTGAGGGAAAGTGCCACACACAGAGAGAGAGAGAGAGAGAGAGAGAGAGAGAGAGAGAGAGAGAGAGAGACAGAGAGACAGAGAGAGGATTTGATGGTGCTTATTCTATAGATTAGGTGCCGCTTGAACTCCTTTTGAGATTGTCCAATGGACTAGTTTCCTAGTTATAGAATTCCATTTAGGGACCTGGGTCTTATTTCTTCCAAGGAGGGCCTAAAGTGGGTAAGAAAGAGAAGAAATAGAAGAGAAGGAGGGAGCAATGGAAAGAGGCAAACGAGTTACCCAATGCCAAAGATGCTCAAATGTAGTTGCTAATACGTGCATCCGAGGCTGAGGGCCCTACTAAGGGCTTTGCATTTGCTACCCCTCTAAAAGTCTCCCTTGCACCTTGTGTTACGTCACCTAGCCATATAGTTTCATTTGTTCTTAGCTTATATCTATGTTTGATGCTTACTTGAAGCCCACAAGAAGGGGTGGGAGCTTGCTGAATTTGCATAAGACATTCTTTCCCACCTTCCTTAAAAGCTAGCACATTCAAACTTTGTCTAGGTGTCAAACCATTTGCATCTTAGGCATAAGCCTAGGAGCCCAACAACATTCACACACTCATGGAAATCTGCCTTGATCAAAGCCTCTTATACAATTTTTACAAGGAGGTGAGAGTGCTCTCAACGGAAGCAAGAACGGAAGAGGGAGAGAGAGAAACAGAGAGCCACACAAGTTTTGGTGGGTGCAAAACACCCTAATCTTCTTTTTCATTCATTTATATATGTGTTTGAGCATTGTACATAACCGGGGTAAAGGCACAGTGACCGAGGTAAAGGCACAGTGACCTTTAACCCCCACAACCTCCCACTTAAAGGACAATGTGCCTTTAAGGGAGAACAACCAGTGAGAATACTATCCAATGCCCATCAATACACGACAATACTCAAACCGCTGACTAGGTAGACTCTTCGTTAGCATATCTGTAGGGTTATCAAAGCTATCTTGACATCCATCTGCATAAGCTCCATATCCTCTGCTACCACTAGTCCAAGCATGCATCTAAGTGTGGTCATCTTCACAACCAGAGAGAATATCTCATCAAAGTTCACACCCTTCTCTTGCTTGAACCCTTTAGCGACCAAACGAGCCTTGTCCCTAGGCACATCATTACGTGTGACCTTCATCTTGTAGACCCATTTACATGGCAATGCTTTCTTTCCATGTGGCAAAGAAACCAAGTCCCAAGTCTTATTCTTCATAAGTGAACTCATCTCTGATTGCATAGCATACTCCCACTTGCATTGATCCTCATGCACCATAGCCTCTCTGTAGCAAGAAGGCTCCCTGCAATCAATAAGCATCACATAGTCTATCCCTGGAACAAACCTATTAGGTGGTCTAGACACTCTAGATGATCTTCTCAAGGGCATTTTAGCTTGTTGTCCCACCTGCATATCAGCACATTTGGCTCATCATTTCCACTAATAGATAATCCATCATCTACCCTTGGTTGTATACCTGTTGAAGTACTTGGTGGTACCATTTCTTGCACATTTGGTGCATGGACAGCTTGTTGTCTGTCAACATATGCAGGTGGATTCACATCCTGGAAAGTGATTCTCCTCATTTCCACATCCCTCATGGGTGCCTTATGCATCTTCTTCTCATTGAAGACTACACCTTGGCTGTGTATGATCTTCTTTGCTTCTGGATCCCAGAGACGATAGCCCATCTCTCCACTTTCACCATAACCCAGAAAGATGCATTTCCTAGACTTAGGATCTAGCTTCTTTTGAAGCTCTTTTGGCACATGTGCATATGCCTCACACCCAAATATACGCAAATGAGAGTAAGAGGGCTTCTTGTCACTCCATGCCTCTTCAGGAATACCACCATCCAAACTCTAACTAGGTGATCTATTGATCACATGCACTGCAGTCTTCATTGCCTCAGCCCAAAAATCACCAGAAAGACTTGCATTGCAACCTTTCTTGAATGGTACGGTTCATCTTTTCTTCAACTGGATTTTGCTCTGGAGTACAAGGGGATGTGAGCTCCCTCTTAATCCCATGTGTATCACAGAAATGCTGAAAGTCATGAGAGAGATACTCTCCACCATTGTCAGTCCATAGGCATTTATACATGGAACACATCTCTCTTCTGAGCTATAGCATAAGCCCACACTTTCCTAGTTGCATCATCAATGAATGTCACATAGTATTCAGCCCTGCCTAATGACCGTGCAGGCATGGGACCACATACATCTGAATGCACCAAATCAAGCTTTTCAAACTCTTTCTTTCCCCTTATTTTATGGGCTGATTTAGTCTTCTTCCCATAGAGACAATGCTCACAAAATTCAAAATCAGAGAAACTCAAATGCGGTACATAACCCAAATGGCATAAGAGTTTCATTCCATTCTAGCACATGTGCCCCAACCTGCAATGCCACAAAGAAGTACTTGGCTGCTCGGTTATTGCAACAACATGATCAAACACCCCTGATACATGTAAGGGATACAAAGTCCCACACTTGGCACCCCTGGCCAAAAGCATAGAGCCCTTCTAAATTTTCCAACTTCCAAAACCAAAGTTGGTCTGAAAACCAGCATCATTTAGCTGACCCGTTGAAATGAGACTCTTGGTCAGCTTAGGCACATGTCTTACATTTTTCAAAATAAATGCAGACCCATTTGCAAAAGAAAACTTTATGTCACCTACCCCCACTATGTCACATGCATAGTCATTTCCAAGATGCACACAACCTATCTTTCCACTGTCATAAGTGGAGAACCATTCCCTATGGGGAGTAACATGGAATGAAGCACTAGAATCCAAAATCAAATCCTGGAAATATGCATCATTTGAAGTGGTAAGCAACTCTGCAGATAAACTAGACATGAGGAGAATGTCATTGTCACTATCATGTGTGACTGCATTGATCTCCTCGATCTTCACTTTTCCTTTGTCCTCCCTTGGACTCTCTTTCTTCTGATTTGCACCCCAATTTGCATTCTTTTTCTTATCCTTTTGCTCTCTTTTAAGCTTTTAGCAATCCTTTTTCATATGGCCCTTCTTGCCGCAGTGGTAACACACAATGTTCAGTGCCCTGGATTTGCTACGAGACTTTCCTCTTTCTTGGGACTTCCCCCTGAACTGTGATCTACCCCTTTGCACATTTAAGGCTGCATCCTGCTTGTTGCCGTCCATAGACTTCCGTCTAATCTCCTCGGCCAACAATCTACCCACAACATCATCAAATTTCAGTACTCCACCAGGTGCAGAGTTACTGAGAGCTGTACGGAAGGTATCCCATGAGGATGGCAATTAACATAAGAGAAATATTGCCTTAGTCTCCGCATCAAAATTCATCTTCTAAGCCTGAAGCTGGATGAAAATAATATTGAATTCATTCAAGTGAGAAGCAATGGAGACCCCCTTCCTTCATCTGCAGCTCAAACAACCTCTTCATGAGGTAAACTTTATTAGAGGTAGTTTCCTTCTCATAAGTGGTGCACAATTTCTTCCACAAATCTTTCGTAGTCTGCTCATTTACTACTGTGAAATAAACTGACTCCGCAAGATGAAGTCTAATAGTAGACTTTGCTAATGCATCCAACTCATTCCAATCATCCTCAGACATATCTGTAGGCTTAGCTTCAATACTTACCAAGGGTTTAATCTGCTTCTTTTGAATAAGCACATCCCTTATCTGTTCTTTCCACAAAGAAAAGTTTGTCCCATCAAACTTTTTAATGCTAAAAATCTCCTTTTCAGACATGGAAGAGGATGCCATGATGCAAATGAAGCAAAATCCAAAATGCTAGTGCCTACAAGAGAGAATCACACCAAATACCAGGTGCACCCAAATGTGTATGCCACAATAGAGTGAAATATCATCAAAACTCAAAGCTCAAAGCATCAAAAGATGCATTTGACTCATGTGCATATACTATGCATCCATATGAGCAAATCTGGCCCAAAAGAAAATGCCAACTGCAATGGTAATCCAAAATGCCAATAAGTGCCAAATGGCTCAAGCATAAACACCATCCATGGGCATATGCATTACCAATATCTCATCCAAGAGAGCATAACACTATCAGTGCATCACCTACAATGTGTCAAAGCTGTCCCTCAGCATAAAATAGCATCCATGTGCAAAGCTTCCATAAAAAATAGCATCCCACAAGGCAATCTAGGCCTATCAGCGCATCTAATAAGGATCGCAGTGCATCCAAATGGCCTATAAATCATCCACTACAACCCAATGCACACCATGAATGAGCGCACATGGCTCAAACTGCAACCAGAGTCTGCATAAGGTATGCTCAAGAAATCATGGTCCCACGGCAATGACCGCTACTGAAAAATAGAACCTGAGATGCCTCAAAACATGGGAGCCATCGCATAATCAGACTCAGCAAGAAAATCTACAAATATATCTCTTCTGTCGGAACTCCAAAATCCCAACTGATGAGTGAGAAATGGGAGTCAACACTTATCCACTGCCATGTGGCATAAATCTAAGGTTTCAAAACCTTAGAATGAAAAATGCATAACAGAGAGACGAAATCCAATACACAAAGATCTATAACTCTGAAAATACTCCACCGAATCGCACAATAACTGATAGGTAGGGGTTTTTAAGCGTCCGAAATGCAATGGGACAGATGGTTTTGGAAACCATGGTCTCAATCACTGGGTCTAACACATGGACTGAAAAACGTTTTTGGAAACAGAACTATTTGTAAACTCCACTGGAGTGCGAATGATGAGCAACATAGAAGTTTTAGGACCTCCTGAGTCCATCGGAACTTACAGATTTGCAAATGGTTGCTCCAAACTTGAGTTCCAACACCCGGGCAGAAAAACGTAGAAACTAACATAGTGAGTCAAAAATCCAATGAAATGATCCCAGATTCAAGAATAAAGGTGTTTCCAAGCTCCTAAAGTGAAATGGACACCAAAAGCAAGCAATAGTTGCCTCTACAAATCAATACGGAGTCTCTGTTGTCAAACGAAACAGGAAAAAGCTTAAAAAATGACTTTTTCTTTGAAAACACTTAACGGGCTCTCAAAACCACTTCGCAAAACCAAAGTGACTTTTCCAAAGGTTCCTTCAAGATCTTTGCACACTCAGATGCAAGTAAAATCACCCACAAAGCTTCCCATAGAGCTTCTCCGTCCTCTCATAGAGCTGCTGAGCTTCCAGGCATTCACACACGCTCAGCTAGATCACCTGAGCTCTGATACCAGTTGAGAGTGCTCTCAACGGAAGCAAGAATGAAAGAGGAAGAGAGGAAAATAGAGAGCCACACAAGTTTTAGTGGGTGCAAAACACCCTAATCTTCTTTTTCATTCATTTATATATATGTTTGAGTATTGTACATAACCGAGGTAAAGGCATAGTGACCTTAAACCCCCATAGGAGGTTGTTTAAGCCTAAGACAACCACTCTCACCTTGGCACTCAATCCCTTAAAATGACTTAGGACATAGTTGTGGCTATCTAAAGGGCATTACCAAATCAAGACTCTAAGGAATCAAAAGAAATGGAGGGAGACATGATTTTCTTTGAAGAGAAAATAGGTGATATACCCCACCGACTGGGCCATACAAGCTTGCAACTTTGGCCATGAGATAGCATCTAGAGAGAGACCCTCTAGTTGTATCTATTTGAAACAATTTAGGGCTTCCTCACCAAGCCCCTGCTCAACATATCTTGCTAGTACATTCAACTGTGTTGAGGATGTAGCTGGAGTGGAGAGTGCTTCTGTTTGCGGGGGCTTTGTGGGTGGTTCTGATATATTTGGTGGTTCTCTAGATCTGTGTTTTGGTGAGGGGGATGATATTTCTAGGTTTGTGAGGTCACTGGTTGACGCATGTGCTGTTGCAGAGGATTTTCGCGATCATGGAGGAGGTTTTGATGCTGATTTACTGTGTTTTTGTTTTGGGATTGTGTTTTTATGTGTTTACGTTTGTTAATGATTGTTTTGTGTTTTGTGTAGGTGATAACATTGTGGATTCTGCATGCGAGGGATCACATTTATTGACCATCATTGGCCACAAGACTCTTCACAAAGGGCTGCCCAATTTGCCTCAACAATGAGACCCATTATGACACTAATTCAAGGTATTTTTGTTGTTAAACTATAGCAAGCAATGTGTCTTTCCTCACATCAAATTGGCTGCCCCTACTTATGGCAAAAAAATCTCAGCTCGAGCACACAATTGGATGAAAACTTCAAGGATTCAAGCACCCTTTCTCATGGCATCTAGTGACCCTCTATACAACACACATTATGGAATTGGCTCCTATCTATTGCCAGGCAAATTCTATCGATCTTATTCAAGCATGATTCAATTTTATAATTCTTATCATATAGTCATAATGCACAATAGGAAATGAATAAGCCATATATGAGCATTGTCACAAATGGACTACAAGAAATTCTCATCAGCAACAACTCGACCTTTTTGAGAGCAATTGCCCCACAATACTTTACCTTTTTGGATCCAATTTGCTCGTCTTGCCCCTCAAAATTCCTTTCATACTTGGATTTATTAGGTCACTCATGAACCACTTTATTTGGATCATTTCATCCATTTCATGTTGAGAGATTCACATAGGTCCTCCATCACGAGCTTTGTCCTTTTGTCCTTCTATTGCTAGCTCCCATCAAGTTCTAAATTTGACCATTCCCAATGGAGATTCTTCCTTAAGGTTCATTCCCAATATATACTCCCACAAGTCCCCCATCACATTCCCTAGAAGACAATCTTTTGGCACTTTGTATTGGGCATTCATACATCCATTGATCAATATCTCATTAGAAATACATTCTCCTAGCCCCATGGACTGGTTACTGACTATGGTTTGTTCAATCTGGCTCTCTTGTCACCTTTGCTATGCCCCTTGGTAGAAAATTGAATGATAAGACTTTTGTTTCATCCTTGCCATGGTGGAAACTAGAGAGCAACACCTTTGTACTACAACATCTATAGCCCCTACCATGCCCTTGAGTGATACACCTGTCATGTCTTCCCAAATGGCTTCATAAGATGGTTCCAACTACCGGTTCACAATAGTTCTTCATCCCTATCCAATATGGAAGTGGAAACTTGAGCAGTTACAAGCTTCAATAGGTAGTCTATCTCTAGTTCCATTTCTTCCAAGTATCTCTCAAGGAAGTTTTGTTTACAATGGTATGATAGCTCCTTTGAGACTCTATCAGACAATGTTTCCTTAATTTTTGTTCACAATGACATCGTCTCCTGAGATGACATTTTCTTGAGACACAAAATGAGGAGCTTTGTTCTTTGTATTATTTACTTCAAGCATCTAAAATAAAGAAATAAAGCAATTAAGCTTTTAGAACCCTATGCTAGTCAACACAATTGCCATATCCTTGACAAATAGCTTGCCAAAATGTGCTTATACTTTGAATCAGAGACCCCACAAAATCAAAGCAAATCACCTTGGCTACTTTTGTTTTAAAGGATAGGGCTTTCATTGTAGCAATGCCACTCGAAGGACGGCAAAGGGTATCACCATACTGGGTGTATTTGAGCATACCATTTGCAAGTAATTCATACCTACTAATGCTAATTTCCAAGCTTGTACTTGACTGTGATAGTTATTGCAAATTAGGCTCTCTGTCCTCTTACATTTCTCAACTTTCTAGTTTGGTAAATGAGATTGCTAGCTTGTGATTGATGAAGAGACATGCTTTGCACTAACGTTATGAAAAGCAATCCTTGTCAATTGGCAGATGCAATATAATATTTCAAATAGTTTTTAATCTTCAAGGTTTTACTTAGTGACCATCTACTTAGTAGTAGCAGTCTCAATCTACACGTAGCAATTCTCGCTTTTCATTTAATGGTAACCACATAATGGAATGTAGGTAGCCTCTGTTATCACATGTCACAAGGAAGAGCCGAGTATGGGGGGTCCCACTCCCCCGTCTGCTAGCCATGCAAGCCTCCCCATGCCCAAAAAGAGCCGGCTGGGATTATGGGGAGGGTTTCTCAAATCCTTCTTATATCCCAATATCCCTTCATGATCCCATTGTATATGGGATTTCTCCCTTTTATATCCACGTGTCACCTGTGCATCCAAGGGCCTCAATACCCCTCTAATTCTCACATGTTACCAAGGTTCCACCATGAAGGGGGTTAGGACCACATACCTTCCAACACCCCCTCATGGGCCTAACCCCATGAATAAACCTGACCAACCAACAAACAAACTCTGATCACCCCCAATAGGCCAGATCAGACTAATAATAATGGTGACCACCCACACAGGGCTGGTTCAACCCTCCTCAAAGTGCTAGACAGATCTCTTCACAACACATGAACTGACATGGGTCATCACTTCCCACGCCAGCCATCATTAAGCCACCACACCTTTCAAGCCACCATCGCAGTCACACAGTTAGTGTCAGCCGCCACATACACAGTCGTGTAGATGCCACGTGTTCACGCCACAGTTTGCAAACTAGCCGCCTGCTTTGATACCACTATAGGTAGCCTTTGCATGGTTGTCACATGTCACAAGGAAGCACCGAGTATGAGGGGTCCCACTTCCCTGCCTCCTAGCCACGCAAGCCTCCCCATGCCCAAAAAGAGCCGACTGGGATTATGGGGAGGGTCTCTCAAATCCTTCTTATATCCCAAGATCCCTTCATGATCCCATTGTATATGGGATTTCTCCCTTTTATATCCACGTCACCTGCGCATCTAGGGGCCTCAATACCCCTCTAATTCTCACATGTTACCAAGGTTCCACCGTGAAGGGGGTTAGGACCACATACCTTCCAACATGGAAGTCAATAACAAAGCCATTTTTGCTAGATTTCCAATAGGTTTTAGAACTCTTCTTCTAGTCAAAACTCCTAATAACATGGCCAATATCATCTATAACAATGGTCTTGATTCTCGTCTGTGGACTACCTTGATTTTTGGACCAATTTTGTTGGACATCATCTGACATGCATTGTTGCATTGACTATCCAAAATGCCCTACCATCTAGAAGAACTCAAATACGGAATACTTCCTACACATAATAAAATCCTGGACAAGATTTCTTCTACAAACATAAGAAAAAGGATTTTCTCAATGCATTATACGTCAACCTTGCATTAGTTTTGGTAACTACATTATCAACACAAGCTCTTTAGTTTGAAGGCTGTATTCAAGGTACTAAGACATTGTGTATAACTAGATTTTTGATATCTTCCACACTATTAGGGATATTTGTAGCCTATATTCCCTATGTTACCCCATAGTTTTTATGGACTACATTGCCTTGTGTGGGATCTTGTTTGCTTCCATTTTTTTTCATTTTTTTGAGGTAAATGGTGCACTTGTACATTGCTTGCCCTTTGAGAGGTAGCATCCTTTTCTCTACTAGTAGAATAGAATGAGAATAAAGGGTTTGTACTTTGCTCCCAACTCTCGACGAGAAATCATTTGTTGATAGTCTCTGTTATCTTCCAATATGTGCTAGAGAGTCTGGGTGCCCATGCGGGGCATCCATAGAGAACCATTATTTAAATCAACACAGTTTATAAGAATTTTCTCAGTTTCAAGCTCCACACATGTTATTTATTGCATTTTCTTTGAAAGCTATATAATTTCTTTTGCCTAAAATGCCAAGTTTGAGTGAAGGAATATTGTCTAATAGCCTTGTTTAGTCTATAGTAGCCTCCTCACAAGGAAATTCAAAAGAAAGATTCCAAGCTAGAGCAAGGGTTTCCATCCTGCAAGGTCAAGAGTTGGCAGGAGATTTAAGATTCTCAATAGTAGGGTCCGTCCAATTTGATGAGACTTTAAAACAAGGGTAAGGGTTGAGGAAATAAAGGAAGCTAAAGAAGGATAGACAAAATCCTTGTCATGTGGAATCTATGTATAGAGAAGGGTAGACAAAGCTCTTATCAAATGGAATATATGTGTTTAAAGAGGATACTTGGAGCCTAGAAGCTTTGTTTAGCTTTGACACTCCTATCAAATGGGATTTATGAGTAGAAAGAAGATACTTGGAGCCTAAAAGATTCATTTAACTTGCAAAATAAACACAAGTACTCAAATATTTGGAACTGAAGTATGAGAAAACTCCTCTGTTAAACTCTAGTTAAGCCAGTGGTCTTGTGTGGTTGTCAAGTATGGGGCACAAATCTATCAAAAGAAATGTGGAAAAGAATAGTTGCATTGGGGGGCACGAGTGCAAACTCCGTGCAAACTCCCTATCCCATGATTTTGGTAGAAACCAAAGTGCTATCTCTTAAGAGTGAAGCAATATGTATCTTCATCTCTTACATGGCTAAACTGAAGAAAAATGGATAGCAATAGAATCCCTTACAAAGTTATGGAAGCCACAAGAGAAAAGGGTGCTTGAAAGAGGCACATACTTGAGAAGAATGGGGCCATAAGGGACTTTGTGCAATGGAAAGTGGTGGACACTTTGTGGAGAGAATGTTAGAGTTCTACAAGAAAAAGATCAACCAAATGCTAACCCACACTGAGCAACAGTACCTCAAAGCCAATATTTCCATGTACAAGAGACATGTTGTTTGCATATTAGAGTCAACTCCCATAAATAGAGGTACTTTGCAATAGATGAGCAGACACCTCTAGACATGATAGGCTCTATAAAATCTATGAGGATAGTTTGATCAAGGATGAGCATCAATTTATATAGTAGGGTTAGGGATCCTTTATGATCAAATCAACATAGGATATGCAAACTGTGGTGCCACAAGGTCTTCTCCCTCCCAACATGACAAGTTGGTTTTCTCTAGATGACGATGCATAGGAAGACAATCCTAGCATCTAGGAGTGAGCATTACCGATGGGGAGCTGGTGGATGTGTAGCCCTCTCCAAGGCCACATATGTTCACACTCTCTATTACTCTTTTCCCCATCTTTTTTAGTTCTAAATGTTTGTAATTTTGTTTCATTGCCTCAATAACTGGTAACTGAGTTGGGTAACATAGTAGGAAAGGCACAACGGTAAGGTAGTAGAAACAAATAGTAAGGGAAAAAAGTTTTCCTAAGACACAAATAACTCAAGTACTTTGAAGAGATGAAGAAAAAACCTAATAAATTTCTCCCGATGCAACGTTTTCAAATATTTATCTTTGTTTCATGAGAGCTAGACCTTATTAAACTCTACATTTTCTTATGACCATGGATTTTCCTCATATAGAGTTTGTGGGTCCTCAGTTCCATCACAAAGATGTATCCTTAGCCATGGTCATATGAAGGTGATCCAAAAAAAATTAGGGAAAGATCCTCCCAAGAGGATGTCATATTGCATCCTCTTGGGAAGGTCCTTCCACTATTTTTTTCAATGTATTATGTGGTTGATGTTAAAACATAGAATCATAGCAATTTCCACAACACGTTCAATGCATTATGTGGTATATGAACGTTTCATTAGAGAGCTTCTCAAAATTAACACGTGTGGATTCAAGCTTAAATACACTGGTGCACCAGTAAAGTTTTAGAAGCTCATCAATGAAAAAATATTGAAGAATGAGTTTTCTTTACTAGAATTTAGAGGCTTTATGGTAGATAGGGTAGAAGAAAATTGGCTTATAGTTCAAACAATATATAAGGGTGGGCTTAATAATGTGATTGTGTTAAAGAGAGAACACCTGGTTTTACAAGGCCTCTCTTGACAACTTGGCGGCCAATTTGGTCACATTCCTTTTTGAGTTCTTGAAATAAGGAGCGATCGCAAACACATTTCTCTATTGAAGTGATGCAAACAATTTATATACTAACGCCCACATATTGTTTTGATCAATTGGTGGAAATTGATTGTGACAACCATCCCAGGATTAGGACCTGCAACCTCCCTTTACATCGTTGACTCTAGGCTTTGAGTCCAGCCTCACCTTGTTGATGTAGCTATCCAAGTGTTAATTTCACTAATGCAATAGAGCAAAGAGAAGGGGAGAGAAAAGAGGACTCGATTGAGAATGAAGAGGAATTGGGAGTGCATAAGGCAAGAGAGAGAACAATGGCGATGGCGGTGAGCCGTTGCTTTTTTAGCACTGCCTTCCTGGTAATGCTCTACCTTAAAACTCTATCTTAGTCCTTTTGTTGCTGGGTGGTGCATGTCCATCCCCTTGCCCATACTAGTCTATTTTGATTTTTAAACTTGTCTTTCTCCTCTTTCTGAGCAAGCTATTCATCATTCAATTCTTATTAATTATCCCAATTTCCACCTAGGTTGCTCATTGCATGAAAGTACTCACTCACATTGAAGTCAATATCCGCCTTTTTTCTCTATATCACTCACCTTGTTGCATGTTATCCCTCACCTACAACATCCAAAGTCCTTTCCCTTTAGCTTTGCCACAAACGAGACCACCACCTTGAGGTGCACGAGCACAAGCCTTACCATCCCACAACCATAAGGAAATTGGTGTACTCTCTTGTCTCTATCTCTATCTCTATATCTTCTCTTCTCTATCTCTCTCTCTCTTCTCTATCTCTATCTCTATCTCTATGTCTATCTCTATGTCTATCTCTATCTTACTATATAATAAGGAGGGAGAGAGGCTTTCCAAGCCAACGTGGCAGGATTGTGGAGGCTTGGGAAGAGACGAGGGAGGTTCAGAGCTTCGGTGGAGGAAGGTGGAGTGAAGGGAGAGTCAAGGACCAACCACGTGGTGACATGTGTTGTGGACAGAGATAGGCATGGCCACATGGCACTACGATACTAGCCTGAGCGGGCGGGACAGACGGAGCACCTCAGCCGAAGCAACCATGTGGCACGATGATGACATGGCATAGATATTAATGCCTGTGGCGCAAGGGGCCCAGAACTCGGAGTTTGCAGTCCACTGGCGACATTACAGTGACTACATAGAGACTACATAGAGGACATTAATGCCTACGCAGAGGACAGCAGGCCACGACAGAGCAATGATGGTGCACACTTGCAAAGACGACACATGGCACGTGCAAGGAACACGAGGTGCCGTAGAAATGACCACGTGGCATGATGATGACATGGCACAAAGAGAGAGAGAGAGAGAGAGAGAGAGAGAGAGAGAGAAGTCGAGAGGGGGAGAGAGAGAAGTCGAGAGGGGGGGGGAGAGAGAGAGAGAGAGAGAGAGAGAGAGAGAGAGAAGTCGAGAGGGGGAGAGAGAGAAGTCGAGAGGGGGAGAGAGAGAGAGAGAGAGAGAGAGAGAGAGAGAGAGAGAGAGAGAGAGAGAGAGGAGAGAGAGAGAGAGAGAGTAGAGAGGGAGAGAGAGAAGTAGAGAGAGAGAGACATAAAGAGAGAGAGAGAGACGGAGGGAGGGAGAGAAAGAGAGCAAGAGAGACAAGAAGTAGGGAGAGAGAAGTAGGGAGAGAGAGAGAGAGAGAGAGAGAGAGAGCGAGAGAGCAAGAGAGAGAAGTAAGGAGAGAGGGGGGGAGAGAGAGAGAGAGAGAGAGAGAGAGAGAGAGAGAGAGAGAGAGAGAGAGAGAGAGAGAGAGAGAGAGAATATAATATAATATAATATTATATTGTATTATACATATTATAATGTAGTATATATTATATTAGATAAATTATATAATATATAATATACAATATTTATATTTATAAAAAATACATTATATATATATTTCTTTCTTTATATATATGTATATTTATTTATTTCTATACACACACATGCGTGTGCGTGCGTGCGCACATAGAGAGAGAGAGCCAAAGAGAGAGAGAGAGAAGAGAGAGAAAGAGATTCATGCTCCTACCTCAAAAGAAGTGTTTAAGAGTCGGGCCACTGATGTGGAAAAGACTATGGCTAGATTACATAGCATAATCTCACACAAAGCAACAACAAACTACACACATGAACAAAGATCAACACGTAGGTCTGGAACATTGCATGTAGTTTCAAACACGAGGTGCCACAAAAACGACCACGTGGCATGACGATGACATGGTGTAGAGAGAGAGAGAGAGAGAGAGAGAGAGAGAAGTCGAGAGGGGGAGATAAGTCGAGAGGGGAGAGAGAGACAGAGAGGAGGAGAGAGAGAAGGAGAGAGAGAGAGAGAGAGAGAGAGAGAGAGAGAGAGAGAGAAGTAGAGAGGGAGAGAGAGAAGTAGAGAAAGAGAGATAGATAGAGAGAGAGAAGTAGAGAGGGAGAGAGAGAAGTAGAGAAAGAGAGATAGATAGAGAGAGAGAAGTAGAGAGGGAGAGAGAGAAGTAGAGAGGGAGAGAGAGAAGTAGAGAGAGAGATAGAGAGAGAGAGAGAGAGAAGTAGGGGGAGAGAGAAAGAGAGAGAGAGCACACGGAAAGACACGAAGAGAGAGAGAGAGCGAGAGAGCAAGAGAGAGAAGAAGTAGGGGGAGAGAGAGAGAGAGAGAGAGAGAGAGAGAGAGAAAATAATATAATATAATATTATATTGTATTATACATATTATAATGTAGTATATATTATATAAGATAAAATATAAAATATACTATATTTATGTTCATAAAAAATACATTATAAATATATTTTTATTTATATTTATATATACTTATTTACTTTTATACACACACACAGGAAGAGAGAGAGAGAGAGAGAGAGAGAGAGAGAGAAGAGAGAGAAAGAGAGAGAGAGATTCATGCTCCTACCTCAAAAGAAGTGTTTAAGAGTTAGGCCACTGATGTGGAAAAAAATATGGCTAGATTACATAGCATAATCTCACACAAAGCAACAACAAACTACACACATGAATAAAGATCAACACGTAGGTCTCGAACATTGCATGTAGTTTTGATATTGATAAATTGGGAGTGAGTAGGCTCGAGATTAGAAACAAGGGGTTTCATCCCTTCTCTCTATAAAATTATGGACATAAGAAAGGTCGAAGCGAACTATTGTAATTAAAGGACTACAAATGCTAAATATCTTGGTGATAAGAACAATATATCTTGGTTGGGCTTTTGGGTTAAAACAATAGTTGATGCAAGGTAAGAGGCTATCCACAATAAAGTAGGAGGCATTCAAGCAAGGTTGAGGAAGCTGGGATAAGCTCCATGGGTTGCATTGGGCTCTGGTACAATGCAGTTTGGAATGAGCATGCAATCAATGGGATGTCAAAGTATGTGATCACATGTTGGAAGCTGATTAGTGAGGTGCTCTCTATCCATATTCAGAGTAGTGGTGGGAATAGAAGGAACACCAAATCTTTGTTGTGGTAGTCAACATAGGTCTCGAACAGTGCATGTAGTTTCGATATTGATATATTGGGAGTGAGTAGGCTCTAGATAGAAACAAGGGGTTTCGTCCCTTCTCTCTATACAATTATGGACATAAGAAAGGTCGAAGCGAGCTATTGTAATTAAAGGATTACAAATGCTAAATATCTTGGTGGTAAGAACAATATATCTCAGTTGGGCTTCTGGGTTAAAACAACAGTTGATGCAAGGTAAGAGGCTATCCACAATATAGTAGGAGGCATTCAAGGAAGGTCGAGGAATTCAAGGAGGTATTCAAGGAAGGTTGAGGAAGCTGGGATAAGATCCATGGGTTGCATTGGGCTCTAACGGACTCAAAGTCAGGTACAATGCAGTTTGGGATGAACATGCATGTCAAATTGATCACATGTTGGAAGCTAATTAGTGAGGTGCTCTGTATCCATATTCTGAGTAGTGGCAAGAATAGAAGGAACACCAAATCTTTGTTGTGGTAGTCATCTACTTCTGTTTCCTCTTTAGCCAGGCAAGGGGGGGGGAAGAAGGAATGGTAGGAGAAGTAGCAAGTAGCGGAAGCTATGGTTGACAAACTTGCAATAGAGGGATAGCCCCAGTATCCCGGATCTCACCATGACAAAAATCACATGACTCCCTATGAAAAGACAACCCTCCCACATCTGTCCAAATTTCCCTATAGTTTCAGAATTACATCTCTCCACAAGAGAATATAATATTGAACATGCTTTTGACTATAGTAGGTTTCTCTACCGGTGAGGGAGGTTGATCGCGAAGAAAAGAGAACATTTACGGTTGTGACTAAGGTGGACAAATATCTAGAAGGTTTGTATATAAAAGTGATGAACACTACGATCGAAATAGGCCTAGGATATGTGTGTATAAGAAATTGAATAGATGAAGAATTTCACCTCATGCATATGGATGCCTACTCCGCCCCCCCCCGCCCACACACACACACACACATAGAAGAAAGATATATCTAGAAAATGTATATATATATATAAATAAATATAAAAATGTGTGTGTGTGTGTGTGTGTGTGTGTGTGTGTGTGAGAGAGAGAGAGAGAGAGAGAGAGAGAGAGAGAGAGAGAGAGAGAGGGAACACTAACATCCTCATCATCATAGCGTTGACGCAGATTAGGTAGTGAGGGCAGAGAGAGAGAGAGAGAGAGAGAGAGAGAGAGAGAGAGAGAGAGAGAGAGAGAGAGAGCACTAACATCCTCATCATGAGAGCATTGAGGGGGATGAGAGAGAGAGACACAGAGAGAGAGAGAGCACTAACATCCTCATCATGAGAGCGTTGAGGGGGATGAGAGAGAGAGAGAGAGAGAGCACTAATATCCTCATCATCAAAGCATTGAGGGGGATGAGGTAGTGAGGGCAGAGAGAGAGAGAGAGAGAGAGAGAGAGAGAGGGGGGGGGGGAGGAGAGAGAGAGAGAGAGAGAGAGAGAGAGAGAGAGAGAGAGAGAGAGAGAGAGAGCAAACATACACATAAACAGAAGTCACATGCACATCTAGATAGAGGCACACATACTCAAAGATTCCCAAAGAATCAAAACACATGCACAAAAAATTAAAATAGTGTGCATGTGCGTAGATATACCATGATGTGTGTGCACACATAGATAGGCATACACATATACACTTTCATGAAACAGAATGAGCATACGTAAACTTGATTGTATATGTTTGTGTATATACACATATATACATATGCAGATTGCCACATAGACACACAAACACACACACACACACACACACACACACACACACACACACACACACACACATAGAGAAATGGATGCATCTATGTTTGTATTTCCTTAAGGGTTTAATGCATATGTGTGTGAGTGCATGTGGAAGAGAGTCAAAGGAAAAGAAGAGAGAGAGAGAGAGAGAGAGAGAGAGCATGTATGTGGGGAGGGGAGAGAGGGTGGTGTGGTTTTTTGTGCAAATGTGTGCCCCTTGATCAACACAACATGGCCACTCATTGATTAATCTAGCGTAGAGCCAATCTATTTTGAAATTTTATTTCTTGAAATTTATTAACCTTGAGACCTAGCGAAGTGGGTCTCTAACCCATCGTAGATGCGTCATGCTACTCGGAGAGAGAGAGAGAGAGAGAGAGAGAGAGAGCACACACACAAAGTTATAAGATATTTATTTATATTTTAATATTTCGTGTTTTGTATGTGTGTGTAGAAGTTTGGTTTAATGAAAGGCTTTTGAATTATTGTACAACTAAAAATTCTTGAATATGTGTGTGTGTGTGTGCGCGGCGCGGCGCGCACACATATGTATATGTTTTTCACAAATTTTCTTAAAATTTCTCAAATTTTGAGATTTATAAATGAAACCTTAAATTTTATTAAAGGTAATCTATGATCGCAACCTTGAGACCTAGCGGAGCAGGTCTCTAGCTCGTCGTAGACGAGTCAAGTTATTCGTATCTTTAATAGAGAAGGGTGCCATGTGGCAAGTAATGGTACTATCTTCCTTGCAAGCTGAGGCCCTCCACGTGGCATGCCCCCCCCCTCTTATTTCAAAATCATCAGCCTAAATTCCCTTGTGCATTTAATGCCCGTGCATAAATTCCCTTGTGAATTTAATGCCCGTGACAAAACTAGTGTGTTTTAATTAAGGAGCTTATTAGCGCAATGACAAATGGTAGCATATGATTTAAGTTTTTTAAAACGCTATTGAGAGTTAATGCGACACATAGCTTCTATGAAATCTGAGGCATAATCTTTGCTACTACTAGATTAGCATTGTGTGGAGTGGACTTCTTGGTAAGAGACGGATAATTTCTTTACAAATACCTTCGCAAAGGAATGGACGGACTCTTTGGAGAATACTGTGCAGCCTTTGTATCTGTCATGGCACATCTAGGCTTTGATGTTGGTGAAGACCTGGTCAATTTTCTCTCCTATGCACAGAGAATGGTTGAGTCTCACGTTTCATTTCATGCTATTAATCCTAATGCCGCCAAACAGGAGCAAGCGACAGCTCTCACAGCCCTGGACAACATATAGAAGTAGCTAGACAACATACAGAAGACTTTGGCAAATGAGATACAAGGCGTAACCACTAATGTGCAAAGTTTGACTACTGATGTGAACGGCATAAAAATCATGCACCATACCAAGGATGCAATTGAGAGTGGAAGTGTATGGTAGATACATGAAAAGAGCAACAAGTTGAGACGTTTAATAAAACATGACATAAAGAGTATGGTTGCCACAAGAGCATTCAAAACAGATGTAAAGATTGATAAGCTGGATCGCCATATTGGGGCGTTTCATGAAAAACTGTGCCATGTTTTGTTGGGTCACAACATAGACCATTTGGTAGGTGAAGGTTTCATGGAACGCAAAGGAGTTGATTCATTTCATGCACGACTAAGCCAGACTTTTAGTTGCTTGTAACAAATCTGCACTCATTTACAACTGAATGTCGACGAACAAGCTTCAATAAGAACCACATTATTGCAGATCTTGGTAGATCATGAGGTGGGAAAGTGTGCCCTACAAAGCTTCCTTCAAGTTCTTGAACATGAAATTGAGAAAAAATGTTCACCTTGCAAAGGAAAGTGGCCAAGATTTGTGGATAAGATCAAAGAAGTAGAAAAACGTATGTTTGAGCAGTTGTTTTTGCCTCTGCATTTCAAGATAGATGAAGTTTGTGCAAATTGAAGAGCATTAAGGACATGCTGAAAAACAATGTCAAACATTAAAGTGACAACTTATATATGTTGGGCAATCACGTGCATGATGTCATGCAATTGTTGTGTGCTTTGCAAGATGATATCACTGCATGGGACATTACTCGGACATTATGACAGCACCTTGGGGGCTCTTAGTATTATTTTAAATACTAAAATAAAGTTTTCACCATCCTGTCTAGAAGTGGATGTTTGCGGGAGTGTCATTAGGGATGGAATGTGCTGGACTATCCATTGTGGAGAGGTGAAAAGCTTCAAAGGAATCGCTCTTGACAAAGGGAAACATCGGTTGGCTTTTGTGGAAAGTGTGTATAAGCAGGTTTAGAAAATAGGAGTTATTAAGCCTCACAGTGAGGTTATAAAATGCCTTTTCACTGTCCACACAGTTCAGGGCAAAGTTAGGAGTATTGTTGAGCTTGATGGAGATGTTTTCATTGTTGAACTGCCATAAGTACTAAGTATTGTTGAGCTTGATGGAGATGTTTTCATTGTTGAACTGCCATACTAAGTTGTGAAAAAAGGGAACAATCTATAACATTTGTATTGTGGTGAGGGTTCAACTTGTTGGTTCAGTTGTGGCTTCTTAAAGAAAGGTTCAATTGTGGCCTTGCAATAGATGCTTTTTGGTGTATGATTGGTTTTTTTCATAGCCAAGCTGTGGTTGTTTGCCTTTCACCTTAAGCCATGCTTAGTATGTCATATTTTTGCAAACGGTGATTTATCTACAATTATTTTTGTTGTGATGTGGTGGATTTCAACCTGACGCTATTGATGGTTATGAGCTGAAACATGAGGGCTGCAACATTTTGTGCTTTAGATTGAATGTTTTTCTCAATTGTTGTGATGATGTTAAACTCTATAAAGGACACATTTTTAAGCAGTTTGTAAAGCCTACTTCCTCATTCACCATTTTAAATGTTGAGGATGAGACGCAATTTGCATATACAATTCTTAAGAAAGGAGCGTAGAGGCATCGTACTGAGACTAATAAATACGATTAACACGGAAATTAATTCTAAAACTTTCAATGACTCAATCCATTCTACATGCACTGCTCTTCGAGTGTCTAGGAATTCAACAGATGGCCACGCTATGGCAGTGATGCCATATTTGTGCTCCATTCTTCTTCGACTTTGATGCGAAGGGTTTGTCGTTGAAAAATAGTGCCTGGAGCTTTTATAGACGGATAGAGTTCATGTTCACTTGTAGAGCATACTTCCCCTACTCTCAGCAAAGTTCTAATAGAAGAATTCCCAAGCACACGGCTCAAGGAGCTGCAAATCCTCACTCAGATGAGTCTTTTCTGAGCTGTGTTGGCGATGGAGATCTCGCAGGTATGTCAATTCTACTAGAGCCTCCTTTTCACTTTCTGGCTCACGAGACCGCGGCTGATCCTCAAGCTCAATATACAGCTTGTTCTTCCTCACTTCGCCTTTTTGGCTGCCACCGAACTCCTTGGAGCTTTTCCCTCCTTCTATTATGCCACTTCTACATAACAGGACACCTATGGTTGGGTTCAAGCTTGTTTGGGACATGTCCAAGCGGTCAGACAACGGTTTGTGCTTGATGGGAGAGAATTGACATGTGTTGGGACGGGTTAAGAAAGGGGATTGCACACCCTCACACAACTGGCTACTGAGAGGACCATTTGGTGATAACAGGCTCATGCCCCTCATACTCTAGTGCATCCTAACGGGCAAAGGAGTTCGTTGTTTTTACTAAACATGCTTAAAAAAGTGCTTTGCTTATAGTTGTTGTCGGCTTGAGAAGCAAACTAGATCCGGGTAGGTAGTTGTATTGATAGATAATATGTTTTATTTGAAATTTGTAATTTTAGCATATAACCAGATGTATTATTTTTAGAAAATTGAATCAGCAAATAGCAATTTGAATTTGGCACATAGCACTTTGTATTCAACACATGGCACTTTATGCTCTGCACATAATACTTTGCATTTAGCACATGACCACACATTTATGTGGGGAGAGAGTTACCACACTTCCTTACCAAAGTTATAAGATGAAGGAATGTGCCCTTCTTTGGGTTCATTTCTATTTGCAATTGGTACAAAGTACTTTTAATTTTGCACATAGCATTTTGAATCTGGCATATAGCACTTTGCATTTTGGCTTATAGTACTTTGCATTTAGCACATAATCACACATTTGTGTGGGGGAAGAGTTGAGACACTTCCTCTCCAAAAAATATAAGACCAAGGAACGTGCCCTTCCTTGGGTTCATATCGATTTGTATCTAGCACATAGCAATTTTGCATATAGCACATAGCAATTTGAGTTTAGCACATAGCACTTAGCATTTGGTACATAGCACTTTGTACTTGTCGGATAGTTATGCAGAATTTCTCGTCTTATTCATTTTAATTTGCATTTGCTACAAAGCACTTTTAGTTTTGCACGTAGCATTTTGAATCTGGCATATAGCACTTTGCATTTGTCTTATAGTACTTTCCATTTAGCACATAACCACACATTTGTGTGGGAGGAGAGTTGGCACACTTCCTCTCCAAAATTTTTAAGACCAAGGAACATGCCCTTCCTTGGATTCATATCGATTTGTATCTAGCACATAGCGATTTGTATGTAGCACATAGCAATTTGAGTTTAGCACATAGCACTTTTCATTTGGTACATAGCACTTTGCACTTGTTAGATACTTCCACAAACTTCATCTTCTTATTCATTTCAATTTGCATTTGCCACAAAGTACTTTTAATTTTGCACATAACAATTTGAATCTGGCATATAGCACTTTGCATTTGGCTTATAGCACTTTTCATTTAGCACATAATAACTCATTTGTGTAGAGGGAGAGTTGGCACACTTTCTCTCCAAAAATTATAAGACCAAGGAACATGCCCTTCCTTGGGTTCATATCAATTTGGATCTAGAACATAGCAATTTGTATACAGCACATAGCAATTTGAGTTTAGCACATAGCAATTTGCATTTGGCTTATAGTACTTTGCATTTAGCACATCACCACGCATGTCTAGGGAACCTCCTCTCAAAAAATTATACAACTAAGGAAAGTACCCTTGCTTGGGTCCATATCACTTTAAATTGATCACATAACATTTTGCATTTAGCATATGGCAATTTGAATTTGGTACCTAGAACTTCATTTTGTACATGGCGCTTTACATTTCATATGTAACCACCTGTTAGTGTGCGAGGAGAATCGGCGCACATATCTTTATGCATCGCATGCTTAAACAAGCTAGTTTCATGGCTTTCATCAAAGGCCATTCACCTGCATACTTGTTTAGGACATTAAGACATGCAAACAAAGAGCTGGAGCATCACAATCCCTGAAGCATAAATGAAATAAAAATGAATCTTTCTCACCTAAACATTGCAATAAGGAGAGAAAATGTCGCGGTGTGGCTGGCCTAGGATCCATGCAACACTTCAAAATTTGCTTAGTATGTTGTGGCCTAAAGACTGTAAAATGGAGACTAAGAGATCTTAATACCTTGCAAAATGTCGAAGAAAAGTCGCCCTTTTGTCTTACTTGCTCAATCTTCTTACCTTGGCATGACACAATCAACGGGCACTGGCAATCTAGACACTAACTTCAGCACTCTTCTGTAGTAGATATTAGAGGTATATGGCTCAAAACATTTATTGTTTCCTAATATTTGACTAGTGGAAGAGTCCTGCAGACAAACAGAGAAAATACTTTGAACAAAATCACTGCCATAAAAACTGGAGAATGGCTACTTGTAGGTTGGAGTAATGCAGACCTTAAATAGCATATAAGAATTGCTTGTCTCGACTGAGCTTGGATTACCTTCTTTGCCTTCCCTTGCAAAGGGCAATGTCTGATTTATCAAAGAAGTGCTTGAATCAGAGTGTATCCCTAGCATATCAGGCACTGACAGTACACCCCTCTCTCTCTCATACTGGGTATAAAGGTTTTCAAACTTTTCACCCCATCAGTCTGTCAATCTTGGAGCTTCATTAGGGCAAAACAGAGACCAGGGTCCATTATCTTGAACACACCTCATGAACAAGTCTGGCATCCATAACCCATAAAATAAATCACGTGCTCTACTTTCTACCTGTCAAAGGTATTCCACATAAGAAGATGCCATGCTCCAATCACACAATACAATTACCAATCAAAAATATATGCATGCCATGGCTCCACATAAATTGCAAATGCACCTACAATCACATGCATGTGCAAATTTTGTCCAAAAGGGTCAAAGGTATATAATATCCCAATGTGATTCTATGGCACACTCTTAAACAATCACCATACCCTTTATTTTTCCTCCACCCTAGTCTACATAGCGGGCAATATCATTAAATACTCAAAGCATAGGCATAATGCCATTCGAAGTTCCATTGGTTCCTCGGATGTAGCTACTTGTTGCACAAATACCTTCTATACTATCTTCTTTCATACAAAGCAGGAAACAACTACTAAGCTGCACATACAAGCTTATATTATTTTCTTTGAGGCATGAGTAAACCAGCGCTGGGACATCATATGATAAGTCTTAATAGCTGCTTCGATATCCTCCTTATGAATGCCTATAGATACCCTCATAAGCATACGGTGAGGCCTCTCAACCACCCTTCCATTGACCTTTAAGAGGTAAGATCTCTTCAAGGTCTTAAATGCAAAGTAGCATAAACGAAGTCTCAGTCATAAATTATCTCGCTATCGAGGCGAATAGAATTCTACAAGCAAAAAGTCCATCTATGACTCAAAAGAGAACCTTTTTTGCAGAGAAAATCAATCAATCAATCAATCAAAAGTGATATGACTCCAAGGAAGACATGGACATCATGATTTCATGAGCTTCACATTACCTTCATCACAATGTCATAAACATCGTCCGCAATTAGAGGAGTTGGTAAATTCGATCGCTCGTTCACATGGCTGAACATAATCTTTACCCTGGACAAGCAATCGTTTGAGGCAGCAGAGTCTCAGCGCAATTGAGAACAAAACTTAGCTGAAGAAGTATGAAAAGAATGCAAAATGCAAAAGCGAGGCTGAGATGCTACTGACGTTTTGGAGAATGATCTTTCAGTGTTCTTGTGGAGGTTAGATACTACAATCTTGGCCGCCAGCTGCAAATTTTTTTGGGAAAACAGATCATTAGACAAGAGCTATGAAAAAACGGAATGAGCCAAATCAATACGCGATGGGAAAGGCTAGGTTCTTACAATGGCATAGTGGGGATGGTTGGTAGTTGATGTAGTTGCTGTTTTGGCAACGAGCTCATCCAACTGACTGGTGGTGATGCCCTTCTAAATCCTAGCATATACTTTTTAAGCAACTTGAACAGGATCACAGTGCTCCATGTTCAAGCCATAGCTTAGCTTCTTAAGGCGAGCAGTGATTCATCTGGTCTCAGAGTCAAAAAGTTTGCACCAGCGCATACAATTGATCACAAAATGAACAACTGAGGAAAGTGTGGCTGCTTCTCGTCTACCTAACGCATCTTCTACCAGTTTAGAAAATCTTGAAGCAATGGCATAACATTACAAACGGAATTTTCCAACAATTGGAGGGAAGAGTCTTCAATCGATTCGGTCAGCCGCTTCCGAGAAACCTCCGCAAGATTTTGATTTTGTCAAAGTCACCTACTTCTATCAGCGGATTGAAGGAAGAGGCAATTTGGGTGGAAGAAAGCATCGATTATGGCAATGAGAGTGGAGAAACGACATGAAATTGCTTGCGGGAAGACATACCTAGTAGTGAAGAAGCATCTACAACAAAAATTCTATGTATGAAATGATCCCTTGACCCTTCGCCTTCTTCTTCTTGTCTTGCACTACTCATCCGCATCGTCGAGATTGTAAATTGCTTGAAGAAGCCTGCTTGGTTGCTTGCTTGCAGAAAACAAGTACTTGGCCTCCGATCTACAGAGCAATGATGGAGACGAAAGGGTGATCTCTGTTGGAGCTGCCATGAGCCTCCATTGGAAGGGAGGGTGCGTAAGATAGAGGACATGATGCAACGAATGAAAGGGATCACCTCCTGCTTGTGTACCTTGGCTACTTCTCTTTACAGAGAGATTGCATATTGATGGGAAGTCTCGCTCTCTTTTGATCAAGGAAATGCACCATAGTCTTCATGTCCACTTGCTCAACGTGACCCTTCAGTGCATCCATTGCATTGCATTGAGAATCATGATCTGTGTCCAAAACTGCTTCACAACAGTGCATCCGCGATCGAGGGCCATTTTGGGATTCACAAACCTCAGGTATTGTTTTCTCCAAGGCGATGACAAAGGGCTTCCCTTCGTAAACAATCGCCAAGATTTGAACACTAGATTGAAAAAGAGCCGACCACGCCCTTTTCCCTCTATTGTTGTGTAACTAGCGTAGAACCTAGCCTTCAAACAGCCGCGGCAGTAGAAGGAGAATCGCTCACGCCCTCTTCCTCTATAGCCGCTTACTTGCTGGATACGATGAGCTAGCAATACAGGCAAGGAAATGCAGCAAGAAAATTGCAGGAAAGTACAAGTAGGTGGTAGTTCTAGAAGATGAATCTGGGTGTGCTGAAGTGTCGGAGCACATCGAAGTGAGAGTGCAGGGATGAGGTAAGGTTGACGATGGACATAGCGATAGAGGAAGAAGGAAAGGAGGGGATGAAAAGCATCCGTAATATCCAGATCGCCATAGCCAGAGCTTCGTGTGTAGAAGAGGTTGTGATTGCCATAGCAAAGAGCTTTGAGTCAAAAGAACCAAAGCGATGGGGAAAAAGGATAGGGAGCTTGCAAGGGGCATGATTAGGCAGATCAAGGAAGGTGAGGGAGAGATGAAGGGGAAGAGGTTACCAATCCATTAGTCTTGCATAGGTGGTTATTTCTCCATGATGAGGGAAGGGGTGGTGTCCCCAAGCATTGATAATTGATAATAGTAAAAGCTAAAGTATGTTATTAATTATTAATGGCTCACATGACACGTGGGTCAAGGAGAGGTCAGATTTCTATTTCATCCCACAATGCTACCTGCCTAACTAGTTGATAGCGTATATTTTGGCCATGGCAGTCCATCTAATAAGTCGGCATTTCTTTATGCAAGAAAATGACTATGGAATTTTATTACTTTGTACCATACTAGAGAGGATATTTGTTGCATTATTTTACTCCTAGAGGGGTATAAGAGACTCATAAGGTAGAAATTTGCGTCTAGGATTCTCTTCCATAGCCATAGATATTTCATGAGCATTTGTTGACTCGAGATAAAAAGCAAATTGCCATATGGGGATTTTTACTTGTACTTCTTAGCTTGTGATATTTATAGTGTTCCAAATAAACTTAGCTTGATAGGGAAAGAAGAAACCATAAGGGAATTCCATTTGGTGACAGTTTTGGGCATTCTTTATATTCAAGCCTTTTTGTGTAGAGGATTTTTTATAGATTCCTTAAGCAAAAAAATTGAAGCTCCTCAAGGATGCCATGGATCTTTTATGATTTCCAGATAAATGATCTCGGTCTAGCAAAGACTTAGTTGAGTGCACAAAAGAATAGATCATATGGGTACTATAGTTTTTGAGACCTTATTGCAATTTTTACGTGTGATAAGGCTCAAAGCATCCTCTTAAGCTTTCCCTTTACTTTTTTATCTTAACATTTGATATAAGCTTTGCCTTTACTGATTTTAAATTTATTGTCTTTAAAGTCATTCTAATACTTCTTAAGTGGGATAAGTTTCCATGTATGTTTACGTTTCCTATGGAGATTTCTTAAGCGAGACAAGTTGCCATGGATATATATATCTCTTAAGTTGCCATGTGATAAGTTACCATGGAAGAAATTACTATGGTTCTTAGGTTTCCATGGATATTTATGTCTCTTAATCAGGACAAGCTCTCAAGAAGATACCACGGATATTGCTATAAATGTCGCTCAGTGCTAGTTATGGTTTCCTCTGGCATAAAGTAGATTTATTACTCTTATGTTTGGGAGAAGCATGAATGGCGATTGTCTGACTTAACTACTGTTTGAGCAGTAGTATTTAATCCCCTTGGGTTGCTTGGGAAAAGATTTTGGATTTGGGACATCCTTTGGAACAATCAAACCTATTGAAATTACAGTTTGGACTGGATGGAATTACAGTATGACTGGTTGAAATTATAGTTTTGACTTGCTGGAATTACAGTTTGACTTGCAAATGTACGAGTTTGACTTATTGAAATTACAATTTTGATTGGCTAGAATTGTAGTTTGACTTGCTCTAATTACAGATTTGACTTGCTAGAATTAAAGTTTGGCTTGCTAAAATTACAGTTTGCTACCAAGCTATTAGTTAGTTAGCATTCATGCAAAGAGTACTAACTTGGTTGACTTCTACTCATGTGCTAGTTAGATAGCATTTGTAAGCTAGTGTTTTATTGATAGAAACATACTAGTTAGAGGTACTCGACTTATTTTAGCTTTCGTCGTTGGATTGCCATTTTTTGTAGATCTATCAAGCACACTCTTCAAATCTAGAGCTATACGATGGAACAACAAAAAAGGTTGATAACATCGTGAGATATGACCCAAAAGATATTGCAACTGTGGATATCCAAGATGATAGTCCCTCGGGTCACTTGCTGAAAAGGATGCTGAGGAAGAAGGGCCAAGATCTCCTAGGTTCTAGGGTCATTCCCATAACATAGTATACTGGGGTGCCTCGTAGAGCTGATGTATCCAAGCCATTTGGACTGTATGCTGGGGTGTGTAGAGTACAACACAGTGCTGTTGTATCGAAGCCATTTAGGCTAAGTAATAGAAGGGATATTTATACGTATGTATGCTGATTTTATGTGGCTCATTTTTATTTTTTCAATGTATGAATTTATATATCTAATATTATATGTCTATCTTTGTATGATTCACTATGTTTTTTTACGATTTATTATGATTGCATGTTTATATGTTTATTATGGTTCATTATGCTCATATGTTTATTTCAAATCTGACTATGATCTGCTTAAATCTATTTTAATGTTTGTTCAAAATTATTTAAATCTATATTTTAAATCTATCCAGATATAATTAAACAAGACAATTTGGTCCCCGATTCAGTACACATGGAAGAGACGGAAGCAAGATTGCAGTTGTCCATCCACGTCAATAGCAAGCGTGAAAAGAATGCATGTCCAAAATCAATCACTAGGCGGCAAAAGAGGCAGCAGAGGAGGGAAGTAACAAAATGGAATTGAATTTATAGGTGGTGTTTGGACATATTAGAAAGACTGGAGACAAAGCCATCTAGAGAGGTAGCCATCCCTTTAATGGATAATCCTAAGCTCTTGTGCCTACCTCCACCCCCACCAAAAGTGGTACCGATGCTTCTCCATCAAGAATGAAGAGTTGTGATCTTAGACTTGAAGGGCCTTCTAGTAAAGATTGTTGAGTCGTATCATGGAGATATACCCCCACCTTATGCAAACCTGATGGAAAAATGTCAAGAGTCCAAGGGGCGGACCATGTTTATTCGTAGAGATGCTGTTGCCTTCTTGGGCTTTTGTGTGTCATGGTTTGAAGTGTTTTTTTGGAGCACGTCCAGAAGAACAAAAGTAAAACAAATTCCTCTGTGCATGCTTTCCACAACATTTTAAAAGGATAACAGTTTTGGATCAAGAAGACTATTACAATGTTGGACTCATGGTGGACAGAAATGGAGAGTTGTTGAATGAGAAGCCTGGTATGCATTGCTTGCTATTGCATGTAATTGTTAACACATGCAATAACATGCATGTGCTAATAACAATTGCATGTGCTTGTTAGCATGTGCTGGCAAGAAACGGTTGTGGTTTGTGTTTTAGCACATACACTTCTTACTAGCACCACCCGTAGTTGCTAGCACTTGCAATGCTTGTTAGCACCTGCAATCCTTGTTAGCACTTGCAATGCTTATTGGCACTCTCATCTACCACTTCCATGTGTTGGTTTGCAATGCTTGGTAGCACCTATACTTCCTGCCAGTATCACTTTTGGTTGCTAGCACCTGCAATCCTTGTTAGCTCACGTATAATGCTTATTAGCACTCTCATTGCCAGATGCTAGTTACCACATGCAATGCCTGCTATTCCACCTACTAATTGTACTAATTAGCACCTGTTATGCCTATTACACCTAGAATTCCTGTCAGCATCTACAATTCTTGTTGTTGCACCTACTAGCTATGTTAATCACAAGACTTGCACCGCCTGTTAGCACCTAAGCAAAGAGGGAGAGAACGTACCCAATTAGGAGCATCCTGAGGTGTTTATGGACACACTTCTAGATGGTGTAGGGTCTCAAGAGGCCAATTTGGATGAGCAACCAAATCATGATGATGCTCAAACAATTTTGAATGAGTAGCAAGAGATGCTTGGAAGGGAGGGATTAGGTGCATTCACCATGGGTCTAGTGTATGATGAGACCATGCAAGGCGAGCCACTATCTCTTCGAGAAGTGGCTAGGCCTTAGCCAGTCTTTGTCCACTTGAGTTTGTAAGAAACACATTGTTTCTTCGAAGTGGGCATACTAGAAATAAGTACTCATAGCCCAAGTTATCCGATCTATGACACAAGGCTCTTGCACACATTCTACTCCAGCCATCCATAGAAGTTGAAGGGAACATGCCAAACCATCAACAAATTCCCATGCACTTCATCCAACAAGTGCATGTACATGATGTATTACATTGGTGCGTAGACTGGACCGATGGACACCACTTGTGAGCGCATAGGAAAGGGACGTCCTGCCGAGTGCAAGCAAGCAAAGGGCTGAGAGCAAAGAGCCAACATCTCAAAGGACTCACGTACTGACTCCACATGCACAATATTTGCCATACCTCTTTGTCAATAGGGTGTTATCATCAAGGACTTGCAAGTTGAGAATGCAAGACAATTCAAAAAGATTGAGGACTTACGAGCACATGTCCACACACTAGAGATGTAGCTCCAGTGATACAAAAATAATTTTGGGGACACAGAAGATTTGATTCTTTTGATATTACGAACTTGACCAATCTGAATAGCTAAGATGTAGGACCTAGCACTCATGGTACTTCTAATGTGGGCCCTAGCACATTTGTCTATTGAGATGTTTTTCACACGAACCTATTGTATGCGACATTCCATTGTGAACATGTGTAATTGGATTCTGGAATGAAATTTTGTAAAGATGATCTTGAAATATATTGACACTTTTTCAAGGTCCATATGGGATGCAATTTTGTAAACTTGGTGCATGTATGAAGCAACGTCTATTATTATTGAAACTATCAAGAAAGTAAACCAGCTACATGTCTCAAGATGTTACAGTCCACGCTAAGAGGAAATATATCCTCTTTTATATATTTTCTTAAAAAGGTTTTAATATTCTACTTCTTTGTGCTCCCTTTTCCTCTATTGCTTGCACTTGCTTTGTCTTTTCCATTGCTTGCATCCTCCTTCTCTTCTTCTTGCTTCTTAGGCCCTTGGATTTTCCTAGTGTGTGTCCTTCTTGTCTGATCCACATCTGCATGATCTCAATAGAATCCTCTAAAATCTCATGATCAGACTTATCCTCATCTGAGTGATAGATGTCAACGCCATCTTGGCTGCTAGCGACAAGATGTGCTCAAGGGAGCATGCCAACATCAATAGAAGGTCCCAAAATTTTGTGGTATTGTAGGCATAGCTATTCCAAATATGCTATTAGAACTTGTTTGGTGGGGGCCATTTTAGAGAAAGGTGTACCTATAAAAATGCAAGACAATGTCACAAATTTTGAGATCTTTTCATTTCAATGTTAAGCACAATAGAAAGACTTGGGAAATGGGGATTATAGAAACACATTATAGCAATGGGCACACAGTGCATAAATTAACTCCAACACACAACTTCTTTCCAAGACGACATGTTAAGAACAAAAGAAGGCAATATGGGCACCCGAGCAATATAAGAATACAACAAGGAATACATGCACCATAATTAAACGACCATAATTTCCCACAAAAGCGTACAAGTCAGGTTGACGAGACAAGATGGATATCAGCGTATGTGATCTTTCATCACTTAACGTATTCTCCTATCCATCCCATAACATTTGTGCACAACTGTTGGCTCTTTCCCACGACTTCCGTAGGAAGAGCTGGGTATTCTCAGTATGCAGGCTTCCGAGGCTTTTTGTCACCTACAGTTATATCAGTGTTGTCATTTGTAGTATAAGTGTAGCTTAGGACCTCGAGTCGTATTCCAGTGAGAGATGTAGGCTTAAGTGTTGAGATATCGAGCTCCACTCGTGATATGCCAGGGTGACCGTTGTGCATTTATGTCACCGACTTGTTAGCTGCAGATGCGGTTGGTACACCGCCCATGAATAATAGCTGGATGACATCTATCCTTATGTACTCTAGTTCGTGGCTCAGTTAGTATGCCATTGGCTATGTTGCTGATTGGTTTTGTGTGCTCCTTGTGAGTTTTTGTGTAGGGTTTGTGAGCACTGGGGGGTGCTATCCTACCTAATCTACCTATCTACCATTGGGGGGGTTGTGAGCACTGGGTAGTGCTATCCTTGTGAGTTTTTGAGTTTTCGTGTAGGGTTTATGACCATTGGGGGGTGCTATCCTACGTAATCTAACTATCTACCACTGGGGGGTTTGTGAGCATTGGGTAGAGATATCCTACTAGACTACCTATTCAAAAACCAAAAAGCCATAAAAAACAAGAACCTATTAACTATTGCAGTTAATAAATACATTTTGTTTTTCTAGCCTCTCTAGATGCCCTTCTAAGATATCTTTCTCTTTACATCATTGCATCATCCTTTCATATTCTTCCTTTTTTTGTTACAAGTGATGTAACTTCTTCATCATGCACGTTGTGTGGAAACTTTTCTAGGAACAAGTAATAGAAAAATAAGTCATGAAAAAATAATGTCAAGATATTGCAATTAATCATATAAGTAAACAAAGTATGGAATATAAAATATCTAAACTATCATTATTCTGTGAATTATTAAGTTGACGTCGAAAATGATAGGCTTCAATGGGAGGCATACTTTGGCGTTGATCGTTTTCATATCCTAATGATGATGAGGGGGCTATAAATGAAGAAAGTGTCTCTTTATCTTGCTTAAATCTAGATCCTCTTCTAGTTCACTTACTATATTTCCCTAAATTTTTTGGTAAACTTTCAGCCCAAAAATTTGCCAAATGGTGAGCAACATCATCCAAGATTGTAGTCTCTATTCATTTAAAACTTATTTATTAAGAATCTTTGTCTCTCTCTCTCTCTCTCTCTCTCTCTCTCTCTCTCTCTCTCTCTCTCTCTTTCTCTCTCTCCCTCCCTCCCTCCCTCCCCCCCCCCCCCCCTCTCTCTCTCTCTCCATATGCACACACATATTGACGAATTCCATATAATGCAACTTTGATAAGTTTTGGAAAAGTCACTCTACTTACATAATTGATAGTTATGTCATCATCATCACCATTATCTCCAATATTTACCAAGTCAAGTATAATTTCCTAAATGTTTAGGTATCCTTTTAAGCCAAACATTAGTCAAACACGAGACAAGATCATCCATGAGAAAAGCCTTCCTCTCTCTCTCTCTCTCTCTCTCTCTCTCTCTCTCTCTCTCTTCAAAGATTCCACTTTGAACCAAGTTGGTGGCCTACAAGAAGAATATAAATATAATGAGAACTATCTTTAGTGATGAAAATCTACACATGAATGAAAGTCAAGGGTATTATTACTTGCCTTTTGTTTTAACCACATTGGAAAAGCTCTCAAGTATTTCATTCTTTCATTATGATAGACCTTCTTTCATGAATGTTGAAACATCACTTCAGCCTCCTCTCCAAATATCCTATTAAAAGATCATAATAAAAAGAATGTAATTGCATATTATTTTAAAGAACATGATTGGTCATCCAAGATGGTTAATGCAATTATTTTTCCATTTCATGATGATTTTGCTATTATCAAAGACACAAATATGGGCTTGATGTCATCAAGCATGATCTCCACTCCACTCCCTTTCAACTCCTCATTGTGAAAATTTTCATGCTCCTCTACATCCCATACTCTTTTGCATGATCCATCAAACTCACTGATATACTCTGAGAAGAATCCCCTGGATTTTGTGATTGCATATCCCTTAGCCATATGCCCTTCCGGTCTTGCCTTCAAAGTCCTCATATTTGGCTCAAAAGGATACATCTATCTCATACTAACAGGACCACAAATTCTTTATTCCTTGCCTACATGAATGAGCAAGTGTATCATAATGTCAAAGAAGGAAGGAGGAAATAGTTTTTCCATTAAACACAAAACAGATATGGCTTCTTCATATAATGCATCCCATTGTGTCATGTCTAGATCTCCTAAAAATATTCTTCAAACCACAAGACTTAATCTCATGATAGTGGAGCAAACAGAGTCAGTCTAAGAGTGTCTTATTGATACTGGTAGGATCTACTGAGGAAAACATGATAATCATGTGTTTTTCATTCCTTGTAGCTTTTGCTAAGAACATGCATTTGCAAAGATGCTGTGAGTACCCTATTGGAAATTTGATATTCTTTAGAATTGCAAAAAAATTGTCCTCTTCCTTCCTTGTAAGCCTATATGATGCAGTTGTGGAAATTTCAACTTGTCATTTCTTCCATGGACTACTTGAGGCCATAATTCTGGTCATATTTTCATATCCTTCATTTCTAGACAAACTCTTAGAGGATCTTTATTTGATTCTTGGAAGAGTGTCTTTAAAACATTGTCAATATTTTTTTTTTTCCATATGCATCACATCAAGAGTATTGTGAACAAGAAAGTGCTACATGAAAAAGAATACAAGATTCAAATTTCCATGGAAGAGAAAATAGGTATTTAAAACTATTTCATTATGTGGAAGCATGTTACCTCCCAATATGGCAATGCATAAAATATTGACCATATTTTCCACCTAGTCAATAACCCTGGATCTTCTTTAGGCCTCCTATTGCTTTCCGATAGCCACTTCTCCCCTTGTCTGCAAAATTTCTTTATTTCATTAACACTAGGATATATAAGGTGTTATCTATATTCGGTGGAGCCATTGAATGCAATTCTTAGACTTTTGAAGCTATGGTCCATTGGGTGAAAGAGCCTATGGCCCATCTATTCCATCTTCTTAAGGAAATTCAAACATCTTCCGTGAAATGTAGGACAACCATTATATCCCTTTGTGTAGCAACCAAAAATGAGTCCCATAAGCTAGAAAGTCATGGATTGTCCATAACAAGATTCCCTTGAAAGTGAATACTCTTCTTTTTGGATCAGATTCACTTGCATCATATGCATTTACTCCACTCCATACGACATGAACCTCATCAATAGGAACCTAGGACATTAAAGGGAATATTATTGTTTATGAAATTTCATAAATATAGCAAAATATTACATATATCTATGCCACTTATGAGAAAATATTAATGTTGATATGCATAGAGATTGCATTTACCTGCATGTGCATATCAACTTTATTTGAAGGAACTTGTTTTGGACCTGGTATTAAAAGTGAGAGCTTCAGAAAGAACTTCTTTTTTGCCACCCATGGTGGTAGATTTTAGTTCACAATCAACACAGGCCATGTGCTCCACACACTAAGTAGATCTAAAAATGGATTCACACCATCAATTGAAAGAGCTAATCGAGCATTTCTTATCTCTCTTGCAAATTCTTGCCATGTACTATCCACATGGTTCCATGCTAATGAATCCACTAGATGCCTACACAAACCATCTTCACTTCTTCCACCAACATGCCATTTGATCTTTTTGGCAATAAGAGGACATCTGTTCAAAGTTTTGGGTATTAGAGTAGAGAAACACATGTCATCATCTAATAGCATAAGTGAAACATAATATCTCAAATTTACATACTTGAATTATTGAAGAAGTCATGGAATCAGAGGATTACCAAAAAGCGAGCAAAGAAAAGCGAGTGGCCCCAAATAAGCGAGAAAGATTTAATAGGTTTCAAGCGAGCGAGGACCATCCAGCATCTTATTCCTCTCAATATCAATGGAACAATTGATGTAATCATAAGCAAATCAAACATATTCCAACAATGAAGGAATGCCTAAAACTCACAATTAACTTCTCTTTCATCCTCATACTATCACATTTGAGTCATTGTGGAGAGGTAGAGACACAACAATACATAAAGTTTGCGATAAAAAAAGCAAACACTACTCAAATTAAACATCCACACATCAAGATAATGACAGATCACAAGGTAGAATATATGACTAAAAATATGTAAACATGATCATGTGCTACATATACATATCATGTCTTTTATGCTTGCAGAAGGTCATCCATACATTTGATCCAAAAACATGGAAGCAAAACCAACTATGTCAAAAGAAAAAAAACACATTTTCAACATAAGGATTAATTTTGCTTATTGAAAATACCTATGTAATCTGGACAATACCATGCTTTGAAAAACTTAGGGAGCCAAAAAAGGATTTTATCCCTCCATACTTCTATTATGACCAATGTATGAACGATAGTTCTATCGGAACTAGAAACGAATGCATTTAAACCACTATGTTGATTGCTCATCCAATATCCTGTAGACTATTATGTTAAACTCATTACGTGACCACAAACTTAAGCATAAGAGGAGTATGATTCAAGTGAAATAATTGGCAAAGACACTCTGTAACTAGTATCCTGCTGCATCTAACAAAAAATATGCACCAGGCGTGAACAAGCTTCTATTTCCACCCCTATAAGCAAACTCGTATCCTGTAGTATGAAAACCTTTAAGGAAAACATTGCACTTAATGCATCAATTAAGCCAATGACCACTCATTAGGCACAATTGAACAATCATCAAGGAAAGTCTAGTCAAGCAAGTTGAAGCAAAAAAACCAAATATCTATTCAGATCTATGCTGTGGTGTATCCGCCAACCATGAGTAGCAAAAGAACCTATGAAAAAAGCAAAATAGGGATTATGCCACTCTACCATGATCACTTCCATGCTACAAATAGGGGAATACATCGTCGTTTTAGGGTAACTTTTAGGGTTCATTCCCAACCACTAAAAAGGGAGCCAATGATATCTATTTGTATTCATAAAATCTTTATCAACATTATCATGTTCAATATAAGGATAGGAGCCAGCTCAATGGGTAGTCTTAAACAAATATAAATACTATTCTAATTTTAACCTTGTGCAAAAGCTTTTTATTAAACACAAAGTAAAACTTGATTATACATATAGATGGGAATCAGGTCACCATTGTAAGTATGTATTTAGTAAAATTAAGTTGAAAATATTCCCTTAGAAAAGGGTCATAGCTCAATCAACATAGTACCCATATTATAATTCACAAGATCTCATTCATACCATTAGGATGTTTTCATCACTTGTCATAAGTACTAACCTCAATTGGCATTATGTATTTGGGTCAGAATAGTTTTTAGTATAGGATATAATGGAGCAATATATTTATGTAATATCTAGTGATCATAGTTTCTAATAGAGGATAAAATGGAGCATAGAGTAACGTTGTCATTCAAAAATGATAATATACCTTCTTTGACCATATACAAGTATCATGCATTCGTAAAAAATGTTAGTCATAAAATGCAATATAATGTACCCATAATGCATGTACATTAAATCTTCACACGTTAGAATGTGAGAAAGGGAATAATTTAACTATGAAATCAGGGATCAATGTAGGAAATGGTCTTCTATGCACACATGTATGCTAAGGGTCCATCTAATACAATATTGGAAATTGATGTGAGTATGAGTGTATGCATCCATCCATGATGTATATTGTTGTACTAATCCATGGTGCTTTACGGCTTGAGTTGTTTGTAGCGCAATTAATCACA